>NW_007733947.1:88315-99452 GCF_000696425.1 Galeopterus variegatus
TTTTTTTTTTTTTTTTTTTTGCCTTGACCAATCAGTTGTTAATATCCTAATTACTTGCTCTTTCTAAGGAGGTCTTTGTCTCTCTTGGCAGAACTTTGCCATTTCTGCAGATGACCTGTGCTGCCTCTGCTGCGTAGGCAGAAGATTGCCACCACCTGCCCAGGCAGCTTAAACTGGTCTGACTAGCATACGCTTGCTGGAGATATGTGATCCAGAGTCATCTTTTTCTGCTGCTCTGTGGCCAGCAGGAGGGGATGGATTAGCCTAGCCGCTGTCAGGACATTGTCTTAGCTTTGCCAGTGAGCCTGGCATCTCTCTGCTTTGTTTCAGATTCTTCTCCCTTGATCTGCTTGTATAGTTCAGATTCTGCATTCAGGTGTCAGCCAAGTGCCCCAGGTAATTAAGTTAACGGTAACATTCAGTGTAGGTCATTTTGGGCTGGGGGAGCCGCAGATGGAAGCAGCAGGAATAGGAGAGGAAGGAGAAATGCCAAAATTGGTATCTTATGTGCGCCAGGAACTTGGACATTCTTCTTAATTATCAAACCACCTTCTGGAAGGTGGTTTTATTCCTGTTTTACAGATGAAAAAACTGACACTCCAAGTGAAATGCTAGAGCCAGGAATGGAACCCAGCTCTGTTCAATGCCAAAGCCTCTTTCTACTGCTGTGGATTAAAAGGCTGGGATTAAAGGGGATGGGCTGTGCTGGAATCTAGGCCCTCTGACTAGAGGTTATCCCAGACCAGATAGCCTGGCTGAAAATAGGGAAATTTTCTTTTAGACGGGTTGTAAAAGATTGTCTAACAAACCAGAAAGATAGACCGAAAGACTGTAATGTGCCTGTATAGGCAGAGGAAAGTTTTATATTTAAAGCTTGTTTTTCCGTTTGATTATCAGTGAGAAACCAAGGTGCATGTTTTCATTTAGTTTATGTTTTCCAAGTGCATGCTGTCTGCCTGGCCTGACAAGGTGATGGGGATGGCTTCAAAGATTTCAGCCAGACTCTGAAGGAAGGCTGGTGAGGTGTTGGCTCATTGGGTAAAAAGAAGAGGGGCGTGATAGAGCAACAGCCTAAGTTTGGTGTGTTAGTGTAGGGAGGTGTCCCTGAGCAAGTGCTAACCAGAGATGGGGGCAGCAGATTGCAGAGGCCTGTTCTCCTTGCCAGGAGTCTCCCTTAGAGGTGGCTTCAGGGCAGGTGGCTAGCCTGGAGTTCACTGTCTTCCCTCTAAGTTGGGCCCCGTGCATGGTGAGCCCTGCCTGGATGGCTGTGGGGTCTCGAAATTGCTGCATATGAGCCACTCTGCTGAACTTGTCAGTTTCCTGCTGCCACAAACCACTTTAGCAGCTCCTTTGCTGATTAATGGCAGCTGGGTCTTAGGGGTAGGTGGGTGTGAGGATAAATGCAGAATACTTTTCAGAGAAAGATATTCCTCACCCACCCCAAGGCATCATCTTCCTTGGCAATTGGCAGTTTTTCTGAGCATCCTGCCATAATTCTAGAGGGGAGCAAGAAGGAGGGACCTTCTTTTAAACCTGACTGGTCCAGGTTCTAGAGCACTGACCCATGAGGGAGAGTGCGTGCCTGGCACGTGTAGAACACAGCACTGTGCAGAGCCCTTTCCCATTCATTATTCCATTTCCTACTTCACCGGAAGGTCTTGGAGAAGTAGCAGTGCCTGGTTGTTGTTCCCACTCTGCAGACAAGGAAATTGATGCCCAGAGATCTCTCCAAACCACCACGCTTGCTTGTGGAAAAACATTGTGGTTCCTAATTAGTGAGTTTTTAACCACACAGAAGACATAACATTTCTTACACTGTATTTAGAGTTAACAGAAGGCCTTTCTTAGGGATGAGTTTTCAACTCCACCACAACTGTGGGATCTAGAAATTTTCTCTTTTTACAGATGAGGAAATGGAGTCTTAGATAAAATGACTTGCCCCCAAATTATACAGCTTTTAGTGGCAGAGCCCACACATTCTGACAGTGTTGTGCTCAGTGCTGGTGGCTTGTATTACTTGTCTACACCAATGGCTATCCTGTTTTCCAAGACCATTTGGTATCAGGGCCTACCCAGCTCTGGGATGCACTTCACTCACCTTTCTTCCAGACTTCTGGCCTATATCCTGTGTAACTTGAAACAAAAGAAGCAAAAACCAACCCACCTTTCCCTGACCCTTATCCTGCCCCCCAAAAGTCCAGACCTTTTGGGCTCATTCTTTCTCTGGCTCCTTTGGAAGAACTGTTAGCTTGTTCCTGGGCAAGGTGACTGACTGGTCAGCCCTGGGCTGGGCAGTCTGGTTTTTGCCAGCTGCCCAGGCAGGTCTATTTCCATAGACCATCTTTCTGTACTTTAACTGAACCCTATAATAAAGTGCAAACTCAGTCACTGCCATTTGGAGAGGTACTCAGGGGTTGGAAGGAGGGGAGAGGATGTGCTATTGGAAGGGTGCCCTTATGTTCAGCGTCACCCACATTCCATCTATTGCTGGCTAGGCCTTCACCATGTGCAAAGGGGTCATCCCCACAGTGATGCACTTTTTTAGAGTGCTCTGATGCTGGGATCTCCATGGATCCTTCTGTCATGTGGATAGTCTCAGAAGTTGCTAAGCTTTCTAAAATCCCTCATGCCGTTGGAGCTACATTAAGGGAAATAGGTGGGCACCGTATGAGAAATTGGAACCTAAGGAACTCAGGAAAGCTGAAAGCACCTTGAAATGAGATCAAAGGACCAAGATGTTGAGGCTGGTGAAGGGAAGACCTGGGGAGAACATGGAGAACATCAGCTATTTTTAGGGATTATATTGTATGTGTTTCCAGAAGGGTAAAGACAGTTATGGGAAGCCAGTTCGGCCATTTGAGCTAAAGTCTGCCTCCCATGATGACAGACTGAGCTGCCTTGGGAAGGCAGGTGGCTGAGATGTGAGCTCCATGGTACTGTCATGGTACATGCAAACAAGAAGCCAATCATTTGGATAGAGAAGAGGAAATTCCTCCATGGAATGTCAGTTTGGACCGAACTCTGATGTGAATGGTGACATTGCCACACTTCTCCCTTCTTGGGCACATGGATTTATTGAGAAAACACTGTCACCTGCTACTTTTTACCAGACTCTGTGATGGGGGAGAAGGAGTAGTTGGAGAAAATATCAAGATTTTTAGCTTGGACAACTGAGTAGAAGGTGAAACCATTGACCAAGGTGGAGAGTGCAGGGAGGAGAAGGACGCTCAAGGGATCTGAACAGAGTAAAAGCCACCATCTGGGGTGGGACAGATGTTTTAGCTGGTCTGTGACCTCCCCGATAGGGATATTATTCGCCGACCCAGGCCTAGGGGCTGGCAGGCCCATTCCCAGGTCTTCTCTTCAGTCCAGAAGAGGAGCCAGGTCTTTGAAGAGACTGACACGCAGGAAGAGAAATGCTTCGAGCTGAGGAACGTACAAAGAATTACAGAGGTTCTGACAGAAGTGGCCCAGGCTTCCCATTGAGATGGATGTGGAGGTGGACAGGAGTTTGTCCAGTAGGGGACTGGGAGGGGATCTCAGAAGGGGAGCCTAGATAGCTCAGAAAGAGCACGACCCACTTGGGGTGGGGGTGGGCTGCTTAGCAGGGGCAGTGGCAGGTAGGATGTGTAGTTAGGGGCCACATTGTGAATGGCTGTGGATGCTGTGCCCTTCAGTGATTACCATCACCCACGATGGTGAGAGGATTCTGGAGGGTTGATCTGGACAGTTGGATGGCCAAGGACCAGAATCAGAGTCTGCTGCCCAGAGGAAGAGGGATGCAGGTGAGGCTGCTGGATGCTGCTGGAGAGCTGCCGCAGAGACGGAGACACAGTGTGGAGTCTCCTCACTGGCCAGGCCCCTGTGCTGGGCTGAGCAGCCGTGGGCCAGGGAACAACTGTGCCCATTAGGGGGAGGGTGCCTGCCAGAGCACTTCTCCCAGGCCGCGGTTCTGTGGGCCTGGGAGAGAACAGTGTGCCTCTGACCAAGATGAGGAAGGGAGGAAGACGCTGACAGAGGGCAGGGGAGTTGGAACGAAGCCAGAACATCTCCTGGGTGCTAGGAAATGGGCTTTGGTGGGCCCAGCTCCCTGTTGCTCGTGCTCTCCAGGAAGTGTCTCCACTGGCAGTGGGTGGACAGGGTTGTATTAGTCCATTTCTGTTGCTTATGACAAAATACCTGGAACTGGGTGATTTATAAAGAAAACCAAAATTTATTGCTTAGAGTTTCTGAGGCTGGGAAGTCCTAAGTCCATCTGGTGGTGGCGACAGTGACCCAGGGATCTCACATTGCAAGATGGTGGAAGCAGAGAGAGCAGAGAAAGACTAACCTTATTCACTCTCCTCTTAAAGCCCTCAGAACCACGCCCCTGACCACCATTTTTAATCCATTCACTACCACATGGTCCTACAATCCAATCACCTCTTCAAGGCCCCACCTTTCAATTACCATAATAGGGCTTCCCACCCTCTTAACAGTCACAATGGGGGCTAAGTTTCTAATACATAAAACTTGGGGAACACAATTCAAGCTTCAGTGAGTTTTGGGGGGTATGTAATTCAGTCCACTACAAGGATTGTGGCCAGTTGGCATCTTAACCCTTGCCCTGATCTTCTACTAGGCTGGCCTTTCCAGTCTGTTCATTCATGCTGAGGCCTTCTGCATTTTAAATAAAGTCAGTTTTGATCTTTTCACCTGGGCAAGGGCTGGAGCTCAGTGGATTCAGCATCTGTGGAACATGGTCTTTAGCCACTGGTAGGAAGGTATAACTTTGTTTACATAGTTCTTTGAGGAGGAAAAAACCATGAAATTGTGAGATTACTGGAGGATTTGCTTTGGGCCTCAGCTTTGTGTCTGTCTCCCTGCCACCTCTACTTTTTCATGGACAGGTGGGCAGGAGGCCCGAGGAGTCAGGGTGGGTTTATGCACCTTTGTATTTCTGTAGCTCTGCTGGGGAGTAGAGCTCAAGAGGCAGCTGTGGTTTTGAGCCTGTGGGTCAGAGCTTTGAAAGGGTTAAAGGTTACTGAGACACTGATCCCACCAGGCTTTGGGTGGCAAGAACTGTAGGGCCAGGTCTCGCTAACTGCAGAGTGGCCTTGTCCATTTACCCCAGCAGGCCACACAGATCTCACCTGTGTGTTAGTGGGAGATATATGGGACGCACTACCTTAGGCCTGCTGTCAGCAAAACTATCCATGACAGGCCAGACTGGAAACATTTCAGGCTTATGAACTGTAAGGTCTCAGTACCAACTACTCGGTTCTGCCACCCTAGCACAAAAGCAGCCATAGGCAGTGTGTAAACAGATGAGCATGGCTGTGCTCCACTAAATCTTCACTTACTAGAACGGTGGGCCATATTTTGCCAACCCCTGCCTTAGACTGTAGAGATTGCTTACCTTTTGGCTTAATCATGACTAGAAACTTCCTTCCCATCTGCTGACTGCACGCATCCATCCTTCCACAAAGTCTTCCTGAACAGCTCTTCTGTGTGAGCACTGAGGATGAGGAAGGTATGGTCCTGCCCAGATGGAACTGTTTTGAATGACAGTAGGTGGCTATCGAGTGAAATACAGGATGGGACTCAGTCAAGTCCAAGGTGATATGGATTCAGAGAAGGGCTGAGGTAAGTCAGGAAAGCCTTAGGAAGGAGGCAGCTCTGGAGGGGAGTCTGAGAAGAGGAGGAGGGGGATGGCTGCTCCATGGAGGGGAACAGGCGCAGGTGACGGATGAGATTATGTCGAACACTGTGAACTTCTGTGAGGTCGCACAGGCACATGGGGTCAGCTTGTGAAGGGCCTGGGGTGAGTGTGCTTGGGAGAGTAAAGTGATCACGAATGCATTTTAGAAATGGCCCTCTGGTTCTGGAAGATCATGTCTGTGGTCACAAACTATACCTTCCACTTTAATGGACTTCTTAGCCAAGGGACTGGTTGCTTCTTAGTACTAGAGTAGGAGAGAGAGGCCCAGAGAGTTAGATGGTTCTGCTGGCTACTGGCTTTAGTGAGTCAATGAGAGCCCAACTTTTATTTTTGGCATAACAGAGCTTGATAGAATCTTCCATCTTCAGGCTTCTTCTCTTCTGCTATCATAAAGATCATTTAAAAAGGCAAGACAAATGAAACATTCTATCTCAAATCTTGTTTTGGCTTGGGGCCTTGGTTCGTGAGGGTAAAATGGTAGGGACAGGCTCTCCTGGTTCAGAGTCTAGTTGTGTCATGAAAGCGTGATGAAGTCCAGATTTGGCTTCGTTTGTGCCCGTGCCAGGTCCACACACAGGGCAGGCCTTCAGAAAGGCAGAGACGCTGGTCTCCACTCTCCAGAAGCCTACAAACTCCTAAGGCAGGTTGAAGCAAATACTGCTCAGGTGTATCACAAACTGCTCTGGGCTGGGCCTCACGTTGGGTGCAGGAGACTGAGGTGAAGCCGACATGGTGCCTGCCCCAGGGAGTGCACCGTGTGGCTGGGGTGATGGAGTTCTCCAAAGCATTTTCCCTCAGAGGGGCTTCTAGGCAGGTTGAAGGGAGTTACCACCGTGAGGTTCCAGGATGTGAGCTGCTGCCACTCTCCTTTGACATGAACAAAAGTCAGGAGGGCTGCTTTTGACATGTAGTGACAGGAGCACAGCGAATGTGGTGACAGGGTGGGTGGGGGTTGGAGAAAGGAGACCTAGTGCGAGTGCCTCCACGGTGCTGTTTCAGTGAAGCCCCCAGCAGCCCTGTGAGTAGGCGAGGATCACATGCAGCTCAGAGTAGGGAAGGCACTTGCCCACGGCCCCACAGCTTGGAGTTCGTGGCCTCTTGTGTGATGCCAAAGAGCCCACCTTCCACACGGCCTGTGATGCTTCTGGCCGCCTGCAGCTGAGGCAGGAGGTGAGGCTGTAGCACTGCCCTGAGCACAGCCTGGCCAGGTGTGGGGCAGGCCTTGTTAGGGAGGTGTGCCCTGCCTGCACCACAGCCCACTGGACCCTGGGGGAGGTGGGAAACCACTGAAAAGTTCAGCAACTGGATGCTGATTGTTGTCAATGAAGTTGTGTTTTGAAATCTCTGGGAATCAAGTGAGATGTGGAAGGAAGACACTGAGAAGCTGTGCCTGTGAGGCATGCTGGCTGCTGTCTTGAGACTTGTCTGGCTCCCTCTCTTGTGGGGGATGTGCTTCTCGGATTCTGCTGCCTGTTCTTGTCTTTCATGGAGACATGGGGTGGCTCTCAGGCTCTGACAGCAGTATTCCTTGCACTTTCTAGATAAGTTTCTGGGTTCGTGGAAGGGAAAATGACAAACTTGAGCTGGCACAGATGGAGACTGGGCCCTGACTTTGGTAGAGCTCAGTCTGTGCCGCCAAGTATGGCCTTTCCCCTGGCAGTGAGTCATTGTTACAGCTCCAGCCTCACAGGAAGGCTCTTGTCTATCAGGCACCGCAAGTCACTTACAGAGCTAGAGCCTTGCCCAGGCCTACCCTATCTTGTTTTCCTAGTTAGGGAAACAGATGATGTTTAGAAAGTTCTTTAACAATATTTCTGCTGCCGTGGGAATCAAGAGAAGGGACAAGAGTTTTAGGTAGCTGGGAAGACTGTCTTATGAAGTTCCTTCTCCATCTGTAATTTACAAAGTTGCATTTGGGTTCCAGCCTCTTTCTCTCTGCTGGCTTGATCTCGCTGTCAACCCTTCTCCTCCCCTCTCACTTGAGAATTGGGTTCCTGCTGTTCACAAACACCCCTTGGGCTTCAGGGGGATTTTGGCTTGGTGGGTCAATGGCAGGACACTGATTCAGACAACATTTGTTTCCGTGGCACATTCATGTCACTGTGCAGTCCTCATGTACATTTGGCATCTCACTGGCCCCTTCAGGCCACAGCCCTGACCTCCGAGGTAGGAATGGCAGCCCAGGCATGAGGTATGATTTGGAGTTAGCCAAGCAAGCCCTAGTTCCAGAAGGACCTCTATTGTCACCTGACACCAGCCCAGAAGTGCTGCCATTAGACACATCCCTTTCCCTGCCCAATAGCCTTTCATGCTCAGACCGGCCCTGCGCAGTCAGGAAGAGTTCACTCTGCACCCCACTTAGGAGGGATGCTGAGCACTGCTTTTCTCCAGGTCACTTAATAAGGTAGCTTTCCTGGCATGGCTGTGTGGGAGGTGTTTAGTTACTATGTACTACCTTTCCAGGAGAAGGCCCGTCAGCTGGAAAGCCAGCTTGCAGGTGTCCTTAAGGTATGACTCTCTGCGTCTCCCAGGAATCCAGGGTGGCTCTGGCTATCTGCTGATCTGTCTCCAGCCTCCAGTTGGACTTCTTTTCCAGCACACCAGGGCCTAAGCAGGTAAAGTGAGAGCTTGGTCCAGGTGCAAATCCCCTGCCATCGTCCCTTCTTTGGGCAGTCATCCTGTACTTTAGCCCCTAGAAGTGTTCATTGTGTTTTCCCTGGAGCATCTTTGAACTCAGGCCTTCCACCCTGGACCCATCTGTCTGGCCTGTTGTGCTGTACCTTTGGTCTCTGTAAGTGGCTGGTTGGGGCCTAGCCACTTCTTCAGGAGACAGGTCTCCAGAGACATCCATAGTTAGGGCAAGTACACTTCCAGGAACAGTGAGGCTGATGGGTCTGGTCCCAAGGGTGCTCTTGGCAGGGTGTGCCAGGGAGAGGCTAGCTCGGGGCCGAGCTCAGACCACTAGCCCCACAGCCCCACTCCTGTGTGTCCTGGTCTACTTGCCATGTTGTGTGCAGTGTCCCTGGAGAAGCAGGCCTGGTAAGACTTGCTTCTTGCCCACTCCAATTAGAACTATTGTCTGGGATGGAGGTGAGAGGTACAGCCAGTCTAGACCTGAAGCCCTGGGCTATTCAACAAGGGGCTCCCCTCACACTGAGGAGTCAGGTGCTCTGCTCAGCCCCAGGGTGGGGGATGTAGGAGGCACAGAGAAGGCCGAGCATAGTCATGGGTGGAAAACTTTTCCCTGCTGCACAGTTACACACATGACATTGGACTCCTGGCTGTAGGTCACTTTGGTCTGGTGATGGCCAAGTTTTTAGTAATCTATTTAAAATATCTGTATCTATTAACTATGTTTTTCTGAATACACAAATGTAAATAGTATAATTTGCAGTGCAAAGTCCTTGGCAATAACTTTATGTTGTGTATTATGTTTAAAAACATTGGAAACTGCACCACCATGAATTGTTCTTCCTCTCTGGGAAGGGCATGATTACATGTAGGACTCTGAACTTTAAACCTTCGGTGTGGTTGAAGCAGCAGCATGCATGTGTGGACTGTCATCAGTGCCTCGCCCGGAGATGCCTGGCCTTCATCCAAAGGGACCCTGCTGCCCCGGCTCCTGCAGGCAGCGCCCACACTGTGGCTCCTTCACGCTGAGTATGTTGGACTCTGCCATAGACTGACCCTCTTGTCTGGCTGCTGCAGTTTGTCTGTAATGCCCTGACATGTTGCATTTTCCCCATTTGGATGAATAAAAATAAATGCTTCTGTCTTAAATAGAAATGGACTGAACTGTTCTGTGCAGGACCCATTCTGGATCTGGCTTTGATGAAAGGTTCATGCAGGCCCACCTTTCCTGGCCCTGAAGACTCTAGTTCAGTACATGTTCCAGGCTCTTCCGTCATGTGAAGGGATGAGGGGCAGAGTGGCTGCTGATAATGGGCTGTGGCTTAGGCGGTGGGGCCAGGGCCTAATTTATGCTCCTGAGATCCTTAAAACTCTGCCTCTCTATAAATGGTACAAAAAGTTTATTCAACATGAAACTTTATCTTGGCAGCATGGCACAGTGAGTGATAGGTGTTAAATGTTGAGTTGATTGCTGCATCCTAAACGTCAGAATTTACCAGGTGCTTTTCACATGCCTCACTCGTAATTCTCACACTGTTCCCAGGGGTTGGCAATACCCAGACAATACAGATCAGGAAACTAAGGCTCAGAGATGAAGGGACCTACCCAACGGTATAGAGCTTCTAGATGGCTGCAGCAATTTGAATCCAAAGCTTAAGCTTTTCCTACTGTTCCTGCTGCCTGCCCCACTGTGGGGCTTCTGCAGCTCAGCTACCCTCGTAACTCAGAGAGGCCAAGGCCACAGTGAGGCTCAGTTCACTGGAGGAACGAGGGCAAAGAAGATGCAGCTGGCCGGGGAGGTGGTCTGGGAGGGAGCCAGGCCAGGGGCTGCTGCTGCCGCTGCCCCCAGGTAAGTGCAGAACAGCGCTGGGCGTTTTTGCCTTGCTTTATAACTTGGGGCCCCACCTCCTCCCTGCACACCACTGGTTTGGATTTACAACCCTGCTGGAATTGACTGAAAGAAGAGTTGGTCGGGTTAGCCCGCTGCTGCCCCAGCCTCGTTCCCAGGGTTGCCTTTCTGGGAAACCAGGCTCAGCCCGCAGGAAACAAGTTGCTGAGGTGGAGCTAGGGGAGAGGAAGGAAGGAGCACTTTTCTTGCTCTTGGCCCTGGAAGAGAAGGTGGAGGTGGCAGTACACGGTAGGAAAGATTGAATGCCCAGATCACGCAGTCCTAAGCAAGTCTTCCACCTTCACTTCCAAATCTGTGACTTCACTCCCAGCCATGTTCTCACGACTGGAGGGAGAATACATGAGAAGAGTCAAGAGCCCCACAGTAGCTCAGCAACCCCCTGTGAGACAGGCACTGAACCTACTGAACAGGTGAGAGAGAAGGAAGAGAACTTACAAAGGTGAGGTGAGATGGACATCCGAGGTCACGGTCTGGCCTTGAGCAAGTGCTGCAACAGGTTATACCCACTTGCTGCACACACGGTCATCTTAAAGCAGCTGCCCTGATGGTTACTGGGAGTCAGAGGTATGGGTTCACGTCCCAGCTGTGTGACCTGGGCCACGAACCTGTCTAGGAGCCCTAATTTCTTCACTACAAACTGGGGGAAGGGCAGGGAACTTGGTGCTTGGGTCTGTTGTTGTGGGAGTGAGCACTTCAGTCATTCTGTGTGGTTCCAGTCCTCACACGTCTTCTCCATCTCCCCTGTTCTCTCACCGTGCCCCAACTGAATCTTAGAAGAGGTTCTAAATCCTAATGGATTGTGGCTTGGACTCTCCCAGGCCACAAGGGGTCTGCGTCACCTGCTGCACTCCCCTCTGCATAGGCTCCAGCTTTCACAGCGGTTGGGCCAGTTCAGA
>NW_007733947.1:101012-101830 GCF_000696425.1 Galeopterus variegatus
AGTCCTAGGTCTCTTTCTAGCCTTTGCTTAATCTGCACATTCTCTGGACAGTCTCATCCACTCCCTTAGCCTCAATGTACATGTTAGAGCAATGGTTCTCAACCACGGGTGATTCTGCCCCCAACCCGGGAACATTCGGCAACACCTGGAGACATTTCTGGTTGTGACAGTTGGGTGAGGTATGTGCTACTGGCAAGTACTGGTAGAGACCAGGGCTGCTGCTCAACAGTTGTACTGTGCAGGTACAGGACAGCGCCCCACAGCACAGAATCAGCCGAACTGTCAACAGTCTTGAGGTTCAGAAACCCTGTGCTAGAGATGCCAAACTCCTGAGCCACTGTAGATTCTGGACATCTCCAACCCGCACATCAAATTCATATACTGAAAGCTAAATTTATCTTCCTGGTGTGTCTTCTCTAAGTTTTTCACTGCCTCCATTCTCACTCCATCCCCTTTTTGGTCACCTCTGCTTAGACCCTAATTTCTCTTCCAAACTTTCTTCCTAAAGGAGCAGCAGGGAACTTCCCAACATGTAAGTTGGCATAAAACTCTCCAGGGGTTCCCCAGCACCTCCAGCCCCCTGGCACGGCCCAACCTGCTTATCCAGTTTCAGCGCTCATCACTCTCTGCTTCTAGCAGACCACAGTGCTAATAACTACCTTTTCTCCCACCTAAATGCTGTCCTCAGGCTTCTCTCCCCAGCAAACCCTAGTCCTCAGTGCAAATAGCTGTGTCATTACCACTTTGTCTCCCTTGAGATTACACATGCCTTCCGTGTCCCCACAGGGTCACATACACCTGTACAGCACTTAACCACA
>NW_007733948.1:0-618 GCF_000696425.1 Galeopterus variegatus
AGGGAAAAATGTAGGGATGACTAACCCAGCTTCTACAGTGAGGAGTGGAGTTTAGAAAAGACATCAAGGGAGGAGAGATTTGAACTGAGATGTGAAGAATGAGGCCTGGGGAGGTTACAGGGTCTCTCACCCTTGGCACTTTTGGACAGGATAATTCTTTGCTGTGGAGGACTGGCCTGTGCTTTGAGACATGTTTAGCAGCAGCCCTGGCCTCTACCCACTGGGTGCCAGTAGTACTTTCCCCCATTTTATGACAATAAAAAATATCTTGAGACATTGTCAAGTGTCTCCTGGGTGAGAAAATTGCCCAAGTTGAGAGCTACTGAGCTAAGGAGAAAGGTGGTGGGAGCTGGCTTGGGAGATAAGGAGAGGAGGAGAGGCCTGGCAGGGAGGGGGGAATAAAGACCTGGAGGTAAAAGAACTGGATGTGTAGAAAGCTGCTGGGGCTAAGTGTGAGGTGCAATATGGCAGTGAGTGGTTTTGATGATGATGAAGGAGGAAAAACTGTGTGGTGGCCTAGACAGAACCCACAGCAGACACAACAGGGCTAGATACAGAGCTGAAGGGTCCTCTGAATCACACGTCCCAGCCAGGCTGCCTCGGCTGACTATGGGGACC
>NW_007733948.1:1363-2720 GCF_000696425.1 Galeopterus variegatus
AGCTGAAGGGTCCTCTGAATCACACGTCCCAGCCAGGCTGCCTCGGCTGACTATGGGGACCCAAGGCCAGCACATGCACCAGTGAGGCATGGTGCACACAGGCCCTGTGACTCATTCTGAGCAGAGCAGCTGCACTCTCCTGGAAGGCAGGCTGCAGGCTTCGCACGACCAGACTGCTCTTTTCTAAGGGAGCTGGGTGTGGCCAGGCATAGGAAGAGAAGGATGCCAGAGGTCAGCCGAGTCTAAGCCACGTCCCTGGAGAGCATGAGAATATGACGTGGGGGATCTTCAAATCTGGCAGCATCAATGGATTCAGAAAGATCTCATCAAGAACTTAAGTCTTTGATGAATGAACTGTTCTATTTAAAAGATCCCCCAAGATAGTTGATGAAAATCCTACTGGGTACTTCAGCCCATCCGTTTTAAACTTTAATCTTTTTTATGTTCCCTTACTTTACAGTCTCAGCACAGATGAAACCTACTTGAACTTTCCTTGATACCTTAATGGTGGTCACTATGATCATTAGGGTGGTGTCTCTAAAGGATGATCTAATGTATTTCACAGACTCAGACAGGGGCCAACTACTATTGCTGTGTTTTTAATTTAGGGGCCTTATTTTTATAGCTAGATATCAGCTGTAGATTTTCACAACATGATCATTTTGTTGTTGCTGTGCATTGATTGAATTGTGTCCCTCAAGTTTTATGTATTAGAAACTTGGCCCCCACTGCGACTGCCAAGGGTGGGAAATCCTATTTTGGTAATTGGAAGGTGGAGCCTTGATGAGGTGATTGGGGTGTAGGACTATGCAGTAGTGAATGGATTAAAAGTGGTGGTCAAGGGCGTGGTTCTGAGGGTAAAAGAAGAAAGAAGAGAGTCTGTTTCTCTCTCTCTTTCTGCTCTTTCTCTGCTCTCTCTGTTCCGCCATTTTTACAATGTGATACCCTGCCATCACTGTTGCCACCACCAAGGCTCTTACCAGATGTGTTCCTGGGACTTTGGACTTCCCAGCCTCGGAAACAGTAAGCAAAAAAATTCATTTTCTTATAAATCACCCAGTTCCGTATATTTTGTTATAAGCAACAGAAATGGACTAATACAATAGTTCTGTCACCATTCAAAGACGTCATTGATAATCTTTATCTTTTTTCCTGAGAAACATAATATCCAAGCTTGCTAGATTTGTGCCTAAAAACAGCTAATAAGTTCTAATAACACCATAAACACTTATCTAATGTTTAATATATGCCAGACAATGTTCTAAATTTTAAGACTTTTCCGTACAAAAAGTGTTCGTGCTGGGAGTCTTTTTTCTATGTTAGTATTTTTTCTATGTTAGTATTTTCCTTTTACCCT
>NW_007733948.1:3644-6184 GCF_000696425.1 Galeopterus variegatus
GCAGGAGCGCCGCTGCGCTTCCCAAGCGGCGCACTGTAGCAGTGCGCCACCAGGCCGGCCCTTAAGTAAATGGAATTCTATATACACAGGATATAACTCTTTTAGTAATTGCTAAGCTCAGAAAGCGGATTATACTTCCAGCAATCTAGAACTCTTTTCAACCAAGTAGCAGGAAGCAAAGTGAGATTTTCAAAAGGAAAACTATATTAGGTGAAAGACTTGTGCACATACTCCATTCAAGACTCGTTATTTTGACCTCCTTAAAACAGGAAGTCACTTAGGCTCCCTTATCAAATGACTGAAGCATGCATGTTCACAAATGTAGCCTCTGAGTCCAGGTGGGTCAAGAAATTCAGTGATTTGAAGAAAAAGACAAGTGCTCCAGGACAGATGTGTTCAAAAGGCCTGCAAAGAAAAGCTGGGAGGGTTGTTCTGTCTTCCTTTGACACATCACAACTTCTGGTAGGAAATCAAGAAAGGAAACTGGGCAAGCATGATGATTAGTCATAAGAAAGGAGACAACAGGCATCATGAAGCCAACAGCTGCAGAACAATGGGAACCATGAGAGGCTATTTTTGTTTGGTTTCAAGAATTAATTGAACCTGACAGTGTACTCTGCTTTCTCTCAATCTTCTCTTACTAAAAGTGGAAAGTTTCCATGCCAAAAAGTAGTTATCTCTTTCCTGCTTAAGAATGATTAAAATCCACTCTGTTCTTTCATCTTCATGTGTTTATCTCAAAATGAACTTATTATGAATATAAAAATATTCAAACATACAAAAATGACAAGTATTTTGATTGTGTTTCCACTGCTACTGATCTGCTGCTATTTAAAAGGTTGCCACTTGGAATCCTAAACTTGAAATTGTAATGTCTTGGGGACCTCCCTTGGCAGTAGGTATGGAAAAGAATAGCCAAAGGCCTTCAGTAGCAGATGGCTTTTGTAGCAGCCTTTATGTTTTTTTGTTTTCTGTTTTTGTTTTTGTTTTTTTGATTTCAGATGGTGCCATCACAAAAATAAAAATTCACCTGAGGAGGATCTGGTTACTCCCTAAATTTTTTTCTAGTGCTTTTCAAACAGTCCCAAAGTGGAGGCAGATGGAAACTTTATGTTAACAAATCAGAAAACACAACTTTGTACAGAATTGTGAAACTTATGAAAAAAACTGTTGCCAACCTATTGGGCCTTGGACAAGCTGTTTCTGAGTTTAGCAGTATCTTCTCAACCAACAGTGGTACTTGTGGGTCTGAACAGTGGCTCTCCTGACTTAAGGAGATTGAATACATTTTAATAAGTTTAGAACATCCCTTTGAGCTGAAAGTCTCAAAGCTCTAAGGCAGCTTTCATCTAAATGGACACAGGCACCACAGAGGGGGTGACAGAGACAACTTCGATAGGCATCTACTACTAACTAATGCCACGAGGAAGATGGGCAACTTCAGGTGCATTCTCTTAAAAGGGATGTCTCAGAATTCCAGAAAGGTGGAGACAACTGAAAAAGTTTTTCGTTCCTGGGCAGTAGTCCTGATAGGCCAGTGGGAAAAGATATGAGCAAGCAGGAGTGAGTGTGAATACAGAATAGTTACATGGGAGGAAGAAATTCAGGAAAAAAAGATAGTGAAAGGAAGTGGAGATAAGCAGGAAGAGCTCCCACAGACTGCTTCTAATTCTTGTATTCTCTTCAACTCTTCTCTACATCTTAGCTTATCCAGCATCTCTGAAATTTGAAGAAATTTTCTAGTCCCTTTCTCCTAACCCACCACTGTAGGCACAAATATTATGACATTTCTGCTTTGGAACATAGCATTTATTTCACTTTTTTCTAGTTAATTTTCTTCCTCTTGGGCGTCCTATATTTTACCCATTGGATCCAATCTGGTGTTATAGCGTGTGATCTACTAGTTCTTGGAATTTTACTTTTGAGCAGAGCATCAAAAATACTTCAAAAAAGTAGAGCTCATACCCTCAAGAGTGGAACTCTGAAAAGGCTGTCCATCAATTCCTGCTACCTAGGTTCCCCAGAACTGAGTTTTATTCTTCCAAAGCCTCGTTCTTTACTTTAGTTGTTCCAATCCATTCCCTTTCCATTTGCCAATTTCTGCTGCTTTATCTTAGATTACATTATCTTCCTAGACAACCATTTATGCAAAGTGAAATTTTACTTGAAATATTCTAACTTCAGGCTAATGTGCACAGTATCAGTCTTCAGTGGTTTGTGAAGGAAAGTGTGTGTGTGTGCCTGTGGTGACAGAGAGAGACTGAGAGAGAGAAAGAAATGAACAGGGGAAGAAATAGAATTTAGGAAGCCAGTTTTTCCAGGACCAACAAGGTTTAAGTTAGATTAAATAAATGATATACTCTACCACTTATATTATGTAAATGTCCCCATTTTATTACTTGCTCTGTTGTGGTTAGGGCTCATCCACAGGCAGCCCTTCATGAAAATCTGCAAGTCACTCCATCATCCCACAAAGTCGGTACAGTTTAACTTGGCAGACTCTGAGAGGCAAATGATTAAGATTTATGTCATTTGCCAAT
>NW_007733948.1:6671-20237 GCF_000696425.1 Galeopterus variegatus
AAGTATACTAAAGTTTTACCACTTGTCCTTTACCTTCTATTCTTGATCCTATTTCAGTTAGTTGGATTTCATTTCAGTAGTATTCTTAAGAGAGACTTGTATGAATAATGCTCCTTGAGTTCTTGCAGATGTGGCTGAAGACATATCTGTCAACAGCCTTTATGCTTGAAGGACAGTCTGACTAGGTATAAAAAGATTGGCTGACACTTTCCTTTCTTGAGTGTTTTCCCTTCTTTCCTGGGAAGTGTTTCTTCACTGTCTTTTAGTAGAAAATTGCTGGGGGAAGTCTGATACCAGCTTAATTTTCTTCCACCTAAAATTATCTTGATATTTTTTCCTGCTGCCCAAAGATTCTTTATCTTTAAATTGAATATTTTTGTCATCTTATTCTCAGTGTTGGCCATTCCATGTTATAGTTTACCCCTCCCCTGGGTTATGACTTCATCTTCAATAAGTAGATTCAAGTTTTCTTTACAGAAAGTTTTCTTCAACTGAATTTTTAAATAACCCAAAGATTCTTTATCTTTAAATTGAATATTTTTGTCATGTTATTCTCAGTGTTGGCCATTCCATGTTATAGTTTACCACTCCCCTGGGTTATGACTTCGTCTTCAATAAGTAGATTCAAGTTTTCTTTACAGAAAGTTTTCTTCAACTGAATTTTTAAATATTGTTTAGTTTTCATTGGGTTTCCACCTATGTAAATATTAGATGTCTTTTGCATGTCTCTTATGTATATTATCTACGATACTTCTTAATATCTTATTTTTGTTTATTTTCATTTGCTTTTCTGATTTTTTCATCTACATCTCTTACTATGTTTTCTATGGTATCAGTATTTCTTGTACTGTAGTTTAGTTTTTATTTCTGGAATAATTTTCTTTATCTTCCATTTTTTCCTGAATTCTACCAGTTTCCCCTTTACTTTTACAAGTTTGCACATCAGCTTCTCTTGTTCAGTCATATTATCCTGAGTCCTTGTATTTCCTTTATGGCTCTAATTGCTTCTTTATTCATGATGAAAAGTTGTGTTATAATTTTTATCTTTTTATGGCAACATTTTTCTGGTGAGTTTTCTTTGAAAATAAAGGACTTTTGCTGCTATTGCCTATTTTTATAGTATCTTTGAAAGGGTTGTATTAGTCTCAACTACTGCTGTAAAAAAGTACCAAAAAGTGATGGCTTAAAGCAACAGAAATTTATTGTCTCAGACTTCTGGAGACTGGAAGTCCAAAATAAAAATGTCCTTCTGAAGCCTATTGGGGAGAACCCTTCCCTGCCAGTTTCTAGCTTTTGGAGGTTTTGCAGCGATCCTCAGCATTCCTTCACTTGTAGCTGTAGTACTTCTGTCTCTGCCTCCATCACCACATGGCCCTTGCCCTGAGTGTTGCTGGGTCTCTTCTCTTCCTGTAAGGATACCAGTTATACTGGATTAAGGGTGCATCCTATTCCAGTATGACCTCATCTTAACAGTCACATCTGCAACAGTGTTATTTCCAAATAAGGTCACATTCTGAGGTACTGGGAGTTAGGACTTCAACATACCTTTTTTGGGGGAACATAATTGAACCCCTAACAGGATGTGTTGGGATTTGTTGTTACTCAAATTTTAATAAATTGAAATTTTCAAACAAAGTATTAGCATGAGACTTTTGCAGGGGTTGGTGTGGGGAGCTAAGATAGTTTGCTAGGAGTCTGGAGCTCAAGAGATGGACTGTTTTGTTATAATATGACTTCTTTCATAGCCATGCCTCCTCTCCCTCTCAGACCTAACCTGAGACCACTGTTTCTTCACTGAACACTGCTACCATGAGCACAGTCCCTGCTTCTCAAGGTGCTCTTTTATCTTTTGAAAGATGATGCTTTCTTACATCTGCCCCTGCAAAGATACCAGGGGACTTTTAGTACCTTATGTCACAGCAGCTACAATGATTGGGCCCTATTAGAACCCAGCCATGTCACAGCAGTTTCTACTTAAGAGAGACCTTTCCCTTTTAGAAGTTCATATTTGCTGGTCATTTCTGATTATCTGTCCCCTCTAGACCAGCTTTGTCTTGTTTTTCACTACCATGCTACTATAGCTTTCCATGCAGATTTTACTTGCTTTTGCCCACACATGCAATTTCAGATTTTCTGTCTTCTAGTTTCACTGAAGATATACGAGTCACTTATAGGATCCCCATGCCCTTGCCCACTCCTTGGTGCTCTGTTTGCTTTCCTGGAGAAGAGGGATTTGGCGCTAAGTCACTTTAGTGTTCCAGCGGGAACGAGAAGCTCTTGAACTGCTTTCTACCAAGAGTAGGTTTAACTAACAACATGGATTCTTCCTTCTCCTTCCCCAACCTTCTTCCTCTTCCTCTTCCTCCTCCTCCTCCTGCTGTTTTTCTTTTTTGAAAAACAAGACATTAAGCTTAGAGACAGAGTTTAATTGCTTTAGATCAGCATTGTCCAACAAAAATTTCTGCAATAATGCAAGTGTTCTTTACCTGTGCTCTCCAGTATGGTAGCCACCATCCAATGTGACTATCGAGCACTTGAAAGGTGGCTAGTATGTCTGAGAAATTAGACTTTAAATTTTATTTAGTTAACCTAAATTTAAACAGCCATGTGTGGCTAGTGATTATCCTATTGAACAATGCACTTTTAGACAATGAAGGTAGGTAGAAGCTAGGGAAGGAGAGAAGCGAGGAAGAAAAAAGAGGATACCACAGTATATGGGTAGTGGAATAAAAAAGAAATAAAGATGTATAGTTGTGATTTTATTGGGTTTTGCTATTTAATATATGGTGTAAAATCTCCATTCATCTCTCTTTCTAAACTGAAAGTAAAATTTCTGCTTTTTACTAACGCTTTTAGGGAAAATATTTTCTTTTGGAGAATGAAGAGAAATGCTGAATTATGCTCCAAAGTTTCTGTGATATTGTGCATTTGGGCTTGGTCATATGTGGGCTATATTATTGCTTAATTGATGTTGTTAAAATCGTACTGTTTCTTTGGGAACAGGGTACTTGCACATGGGGAAACATGAATTATTCACTAAATTGAAGTCTCCAGGGTTTGAACCAAGAAAATATATATCTATAGAAAGAGCTCAAGGCCCTTTGAATTTTTGAATACAAGAACTACATAATGTAAAATAAATATAGATTAGAGTAGAGGAGATCTCCTAGAACATGGAAGTTCAAGAAATAAATCTTTCAGTGCCAAATGAACAAACAGGTATTTCCATCATTGTGATTTGAGCATTTTAGATACAAAACTAATATGTAGAACTCTATAATTATTATAGCAATAATATGATGATATTTACTTCCCCTCTGGTCACAGGTAAGTGGGGAACAATTTCATGGTAGTGAGTGATGAGTCCATCTGAAAATCAAACTTGTAAAAATAAAGAGCCTGAAACATATAATTACAGATGTAAATAGCACCTAAATTAAATATGCACCAAATACAATGTGCACAACATGATCCATTTCATCAAATCTTGAAAGTATATACCATCCATGTGGTTCCTGCTTGTTTTAGTACATTCATGTCTTCATTTACTGAGGTGCATTCACTACAAGCTCACACAATCACTTGTTGCTAAGAACAAATGTCCCCAATGTAGAATCTATTATATGTGGCAAACCAGCATGACTTTGGTTAACTCTAAATTGACATAGTGTTTCTGCTGCCTTCAATTCACATTTGCAAATAAAATTCCATGCATATCAAACTAATCCTCCCTTTTATAACATGTAATGTGATTCAACTGTTTTTCATTTTACATATCTTATTGTATACTCACACATACACCTGGATCAAAATATAAAGCTTTTTATGAAATTTGGGCAGTTTTCATTTTATAACATGTAATGTGATTCAACTGTTTTTCATTTTACATATCTTATCGTATACTCACACATACACCTGGATCAAAATATAAAGCTTTTTATGAAATTTGGGCAGTTTTCTCCAGTGCTTATACATTTTGCAATATCTTTCTTACCCGTGGAGGGATGATCCTGCTTTGTTTCTATAGCAATGCCTTCAACTATTACAGTTTTAAGCTTTCTGCAATTATCTATCTGTTCATAGCAAAGAAGTGCAGGAAATAAATGACTGCTATAAACTCTACTCATCCACATGCCTCTGAGTTGCCAGCTGAAAAACCCAAGTGGCTTCCATCAGCCACACATGGTTATCAAGGATCATTCAGCCAATCTGCTTGTATTCTTCACCTAACTGCTCCAGCAGGAAGGTTTATAAATGACAGACATTTTTACAACAGCTTCAAACTGTAGAGAAAGAGATCATGGACCAAATTTCACATCAGTTTCACACAGGTTAATGGTATTAAAGATTCAAGTGTTTTTATGTATTTAAAACTATATTTTAAAAGATCACTATTCTGAAAATTGTAACCAACGGAATTTATATATTACTAATCCACAGTTTAAAAAACCCCGAGTCCTCGCTAGAAAAAGAGGTAAACACATAGGGTACAAGCGTCATGCATGAGGCAAGGACTTCAGTGGGACTGATATGGGTGTCCTAGTGGGTTTGGTTCTAAATGTAGTCATGTTGTTCATTCTTCAAATAAATGAATAATCAAGCAATGCTCCCCAATTCTGGCATAAAATAAAAGCTCAGTAATTCAGACACCATTGATTTTCATTTTAAAAATTATTTATTTATGATTTGAACCATCGTTTACTTTTTTATGTTCTGGGAGATAAAAGTGGATTAAGCAAAATGAGAAAAAAAAAAGTGACAACCTATTTGAGAGATATTTTAAAAAATAGTAAGAAAAACAATTTCAAAAATAATGCATAAATTGCAATCAACCTTTGCTTTTATTAGAACAGGTCTGGCCTACCTCCACGTGAAAGAATCATCTTCTGTCCTTTTCCAGATCCACAGCTTTGATGCTTCTTGGTATACTAGCTTCTTCCTCTCAGACTCTTCCTCCTGTTGGTTGCCTCTGCTTACTGCCATATCTCTCACTTTTTGTGCCCAGACTAGCTTCTCAAAAGCTGAGCCCACCCTCACCATCTTCACATCCCATCCACCCCTTGGCTCATTGCAATACAGCCTCATCTGCCACTTTTGCTCAGTTGTGTCACAAACAATATTGGTACAGCCAAAACCAATGTAGGCATTTAAGACTTTATATTATTGGACCTCTCTATTGCAGCTCACACAATTCACTCATCCATCTCTCTTTAAGCTGTTGGCTTTTATAAACTATCTTTCTTCTGCTTAAATTCTTTGATAAATTCTCATTATCTTTATAGAAAAGAACAAAGTTATTAGCCTGGAATAGGGATGGTCTAATATTCATGCTCTCGACTATCTCTTCAGTTTCATCCTTCATCTCTTCCCCTAACAGAGCACAATAAAAGAAATGACTCTCAAGAGGTGGGAGAGGACCAGTCAAAGCAAAAGTGGAGCGGTCAAGAGCAAAGGTCACGGTAACTGTTTTGGGTTGCTCAAGGTATTTTGCTTGTTGACTCGTAAAGGACCAAAGAACAATAACATCTGCTTATTAGAGAGTGTTTGGAGAAAGTTCACCAAAGCTTTAGCAGAAAAACACCCAGGAAATCTTCACCAGAAAGTCTTTCACCACCATGAAAGGATCCTGCTTATTCCTCTCACCAAACAAGAGCAATTTTGCAAGAGTTTTGATGGGAAATCATTAGGCATCCACCTTACAGTCCTGTTTTGGTTTCTTCTGCCTGCTTTTTCTTTGATAATCTTAAAAAATCTTTAAAGGACACTCATTTTTCCTTAGTTGATAATATAAAAAAAGACTGCATTGACATGGTTAAATTCCCAGGATCCTCAGTTCTTTAGGGGTGACTAAATGGCTGGTGTTATTGCTGACAAAAGTGTCTTGAACTTGATGGAGCTTATCTTGAAAAATAAAGTTTATATTTTTTATTTTTATCTTTTAATTCCTTTTTCCCATGAACTTTTTGAAGTTCCCTTGTAGATGTCTGGAAGAACTGATAAGAGCAGTGAGACTTCTACTCTAGGAACATGTATATCTGCTTATTTGGGTCTTTAATTTCTCTCAGCATTGTTTTGTAGTTTTTAGTGCAGAGATCTTGCAATATTTTGTTAATTTTTGTCTCATTTTAGTTCCTGATGCCAATGTCATGAGAAATTTTTTTAAAAAAATATTTTCCTATTCCCATTGTTTCCTGTTAGAACATAGAATACAATTGAATTTTGTATTGATTTAGTGTTCTGTGACCTTGCTAAATTCACTTATCAGTTCTAGTCATTGCTTTGTAAATTTGTTAAGATTTTGAATGCAATCATGTCATGTACAAATATGAAAATTTTATGTCTTCCTTTCCAGTTTCCATGCCTTTTATTTATTTATTTATTTATTTACTTTCTTCTATTTCCATATCCACTAGTAAAATGTTAAATTGAAGTGGTATGAGTAGAAATCTTTTTCTTTTTCCTGATCTTAAGGGGAAGATTTTAGTCTTTCACCATTCAATATGTAGGGGTTTTGGTTTGTTTGTTTTTTATTTGTTTTTTGATGAATGCCATTTACTGGATTAACATTGCCTCCTATTCACAGTTGAATAGGAGTTTTTAACATGACTGAGTGCTGAATTTTCCAAATGCTTTTTCACATCTTTCTACATCTATAGCTACATGACTTAATCATATGGTTCATTGTTAATGGGACTGTAAATTGGTGCAACCATTGCAGAAGACAGTAAGGAGGTTCTTCAAATAACTGCAGATAGAACTGCCATATGATCCAGCAATCCCACTGTTGGGTATATACCCAAAGGAATGGAAATCATCATGTTGAAGGCATACCTGCTCTCCCATGTTTATTGCAGCTCTATTTACAATACCCAGGCTATGGAACCAATGTAAATGTCTGTCGATGGACAACTGGGTTGAGGAAAATGTGGTATATACAAACAAAGGGGATAGAGTTTGGATGTGTTGTCCCCACCAAAACTCATGTGGAAATTTGATCCCAAATGTGGCAGCATTGGGAGCTGTCTGAGTCATGGGGGCAGATCCCTCATGAACAGATTAATGCTGTCCCTGGTGGGCGAGCAGCTGAGTGAGTTCTCGCTCTATTATTTCCCATGAGAGCTGGTTGTTTAATAGACCCTCACACCTCCTCTCTCTCTCACTTGCTTCCTCTCGCCATGTGATCTGCTTGTACCCACTTGCTCCCTTCCACTTTCTGCCATGAGTAGAAGCAGTCTAAGGCCCATACCAGACGCAGCCGTTCCAGAATTGTAAGCCAAATAAATCTCTATTCTTATAAATTACCCAGTCTCAGGTATTTCTGTTATAGCAGCACAAAATGGACTAATACAAAAGGAATCCTACTCTGCCATAAAAAAGAATGAAATTTTGCCATTCTCAGCAACATGGATGAACTTGGAGAAAATTGTTAAGTGAAATAAGCCAGACACAGAAAGAGAAATCTCACATGTCCTCACTTATAAGTGGGAGCTAAAAAAACATGCAAATACATTTAAAAAAGAAAGAAAGAAAGAAAGATACAACAATCACAATAATTCATTGAACTTTCAAAAGGAGAAAACAAAACTGAGGCCACCAGATGTGGGAAAGAGGGAGAGGGAGGGGAAGTTAGCAAGAAATTGGTAAAAGGCCACAAAAAAATGATTACATTGTATAATTTTGAACATACTAATTATCCTGATCTGAGCATCACACATTGTCCACAGGTATAAATGTTCAATGCTATACCCCACACAATCAATTATATTTTGATAAAATAAAATCACAAGGTTAACCTCTTTTATTTGGTTAATGCGGAAAATTATATTAATGGATTTATTTGAATGTTTACCCAATCTTTACATTCCTGGTGTAGAAACCATTTGGTCATGATACATTTACCTTTTTATATATTGCTAATTAAATTTACTAATATTTTTATTAAGGATTTTTGCATTTACATTAAATGATATTGGNAGTGTTTTTATGTATTTAAAACTATATTTTAAAAGATCACTATTCTGAAAATTGTAACCAATGGAATTTATATATTACTAATCCACAGTTTAAAAAACCCCGAGTCCTCCCTAGAAAAAGAGGTAAACACATAGGGTACAAGCGTCATGCATGAGGCAAGGACTTCAGTGGGACTGATATGGGTGTCCTAGTGGGTTTGGTTCTAAATGTAGTCATGTTGTTCATTCTTCAAATAAATGAATAATCAAGCAATGCTCCCCAATTCTGGCATAAAATAAAAGCTCAGTAATTCAGACACCATTGATTTTCATTTTAAAAATTATTTATTTATGATTTGAACCATCGTTTACTTTTTTATGTTCTGGGAGATAAAAGTGGATTAAGCAAAATGAGAAAAAAAAAGTGACAACCTATTTGAGAGATATTTTAAAAAATAGTAAGAAAAACAATTTCAAGTTTACTTTTTTATGTTCTGGGAGATAAAAGTGGATTAAGCAAAATGAGAAAAAAAAAAGTGACAACCTATTTGAGAGATATTTTAAAAAATAGTAAGAAAAACAATTTCAAAAATAATGCATAAATTGCAATCAACCTTTGCTTTTATTAGAACAGGTCTGGCCTACCTCCACGTGAAAGAATCATCTTCTGTCCTTTTCCAGATCCACAGCTTTGATGCTTCTTGGTATACTAGCTTCTTCCTCTCAGACTCTTCCTCCTGTTGGTTGCCTCTGCTTACTGCCATATCTCTCACTTTTTGTGCCCAGACTAGCTTCTCAAAAGCTGAGCCCACCCTCACCATCTTCACATCCCATCCACCCCTTGGCTCATTGCAATACAGCCTCATCTGCCACTTTTGCTCAGTTGTGTCACAAACAATATTGGTACAGCCAAAACCAATGTAGGCATTTAAGACTTTATATTATTGGACCTCTCTATTGCAGCTCACACAATTCACTCATCCATCTCTCTTTAAGCTGTTGGCTTTTATAAACTATCTTTCTTCTGCTTAAATTCTTTGATAAATTCTCATTATCTTTATAGAAAAGAACAAAGTTATTAGCCTGGAATAGGGATGGTCTAATATTCATGCTCTCGACTATCTCTTCAGTTTCATCCTTCATCTCTTCCCCTAACAGAGCACAATAAAAGAAATGACTCTCAAGAGGTGGGAGAGGACCAGTCAAAGCAAAAGTGGAGCGGTCAAGAGCAAAGGTCACGGTAACTGTTTTGGGTTGCTCAAGGTATTTTGCTTGTTGACTCGTAAAGGACCAAAGAACAATAACATCTGCTTATTAGAGAGTGTTTGGAGAAAGTTCACCAAAGCTTTAGCAGAAAAACACCCAGGAAATCTTCACCAGAAAGTCTTTCACCACCATGAAAGGATCCTGCTTATTCCTCTCACCAAACAAGAGCAATTTTGCAAGAGTTTTGATGGGAAATCATTAGGCATCCACCTTACAGTCCTGTTTTGGTTTCTTCTGCCTGCTTTTTCTTTGATAATCTTAAAAAATCTTTAAAGGACACTCATTTTTCCTTAGTTGATAATATAAAAAAAGACTGCATTGACATGGTTAAATTCCCAGGATCCTCAGTTCTTTAGGGGTGACTAAATGGCTGGTGTTATTGCTGACAAAAGTGTCTTGAACTTGATGGAGCTTATCTTGAAAAATAAAGTTTATATTTTTTATTTTTATCTTTTAATTCCTTTTTCCCATGAACTTTTTGAAGTTCCCTTGTAGATGTCTGGAAGAACTGATAAGAGCAGTGAGACTTCTACTCTAGGAACATGTATATCTGCTTATTTGGGTCTTTAATTTCTCTCAGCATTGTTTTGTAGTTTTTAGTGCAGAGATCTTGCAATATTTTGTTAATTTTTGTCTCATTTTAGTTCCTGATGCCAATGTCATGAGAAATTTTTTTAAAAAAATATTTTCCTATTCCCATTGTTTCCTGTTAGAACATAGAATACAATTGAATTTTGTATTGATTTAGTGTTCTGTGACCTTGCTAAATTCACTTATCAGTTCTAGTCATTGCTTTGTAAATTTGTTAAGATTTTGAATGCAATCATGTCATGTACAAATATGAAAATTTTATGTCTTCCTTTCCAGTTTCCATGCCTTTTATTTATTTATTTATTTATTTACTTTCTTCTATTTCCATATCCACTAGTAAAATGTTAAATTGAAGTGGTATGAGTAGAAATCTTTTTCTTTTTCCTGATCTTAAGGGGAAGATTTTAGTCTTTCACCATTCAATATGTAGGGGTTTTGGTTTGTTTGTTTTTTATTTGTTTTTTGATGAATGCCATTTACTGGATTAACATTGCCTCCTATTCACAGTTGAATAGGAGTTTTTAACATGACTGAGTGCTGAATTTTCCAAATGCTTTTTCACATCTTTCTACATCTATAGCTACATGACTTAATCATATGGTTCATTGTTAATGGGACTGTAAATTGGTGCAACCATTGCAGAAGACAGTAAGGAGGTTCTTCAAATAACTGCAGATAGAACTGCCATATGATCCAGCAATCCCACTGTTGGGTATATACCCAAAGGAATGGAAATCATCATGTTGAAGGCATACCTGCTCTCCCATGTTTATTGCAGCTCTATTTACAATACCCAGGCTATGGAACCAATGTAAATGTCTGTCGATGGACAACTGGGTTGAGGAAAATGTGGTATATACAAACAAAGGGGATAGAGTTTGGATGTGTTGTCCCCACCAAAACTCATGTGGAAATTTGATCCCAAATGTGGCAGCATTGGGAGCTGTCTGAGTCATGGGGGCAGATCCCTCATGAACAGATTAATGCTGTCCCTGGTGGGCGAGCAGCTGAGTGAGTTCTCGCTCTATTATTTCCCATGAGAGCTGGTTGTTTAATAGACCCTCACACCTCCTCTCTCTCTCACTTGCTTCCTCTCGCCATGTGATCTGCTTGTACCCACTTGCTCCCTTCCACTTTCTGCCATGAGTAGAAGCAGTCTAAGGCCCATACCAGATGCAGCCGTTCCAGAATTGTAAGCCAAATAAATCTCTATTCTTATAACTTACCCAGTCTCAGGTATTTCTGTTATAGCAGCACAAAATGGACTAATACAAAAGGAATCCTCGCAGCCGTTCCAGAATTGTAAGCCAAATAAATCTCTATTCTTATAAATTACCCAGTCTCAGGTATTTCTGTTATAGCAGCACAAAATGGACTAATACAAAAGGAATCCTACTCTGCCATAAAAAAGAATGAAATTTTGCCATTCTCAGCAACATGGATGAACTTGGAGAAAATTGTTAAGTGAAATAAGCCAGACACAGAAAGAGAAATCTCACATGTCCTCACTTATAAGTGGGAGCTAAAAAAACATGCAAATACATTTAAAAAAGAAAGAAAGAAAGAAAGATACAACAATCACAATAATTCATTGAACTTTCAAAAGGAGAAAACAAAACTGAGGCCACCAGATGTGGGAAAGAGGGAGAGGGAGGGGAAGTTAGCAAGAAATTGGTAAAAGGCCACAAAAAAATGATTACATTGTATAATTTTGAACATACTAATTATCCTGATCTGAGCATCACACATTGTCCACAGGTATAAATGTTCAATGCTATACCCCACACAATCAATTATATTTTGATAAAATAAAATCACAAGGTTAACCTCTTTTATTTGGTTAATGCGGAAAATTATATTAATGGATTTATTTGAATGTTTACCCAATCTTTACATTCCTGGTGTAGAAACCATTTGGTCATGATACATTTACCTTTTTATATATTGCTAATTAAATTTACTAATATTTTTATTAAGGATTTTTGCATTTACATTAAATGATATTGGTCATTGCTTTTAGGTCTTTGTAATGTCTTCATCAACTTTCTGTCAGGGTTTTCTATCCTCCTTAAATAAGTTGCAAGTGTTCCTCCCTCTTCTATTTCTTGAAAAAGTTAGAGTAAGATTGACATTATGTGTTCCTGAAATGTATTATGTAATTCAAAGTGAAACCATCTGGACCAGGAGTTTTCTTTGTGAGAAAGTGTTTGATAACAAATTCGACCTCTTTTTTTTTTTTTCGACCTTTGTGTTATCAGCACCATGCTCTAATCAACTGAGCTAACTGGCCAGCTGCCTCAACCTCTTCAATAAGTATAAGAGATTCACTTTCAAAAATACCATCTTGGGTCAGTATTGGTAACATATTTATCAAGAAATTATCTATTCCATTTAATTTATGAAGTTTTAATAATATTCTTTATTATCTTTTAAAATCTCTGTAAAAATACATATTAGTTTACTTCTGATATTGCTTATTTATGTTTTATTTCTGTTTTTTAATCATTGTAACTTTGGCTTTGTCTATTTTATTAATCTTTCCAAAAAACATTAGGCTTTGTCAATTTTCTAGTTTTTCTTTCCTATTTCACTAATTCCTAACATTATCTTAATTTTTTCTTCTTTCTACTTACTTTAGGTTTACTTTTATTCTTGTATTTCTAGCTTTTTAAGGTATTATTGATTATCTAAGTAGTTGTACATTTTCCTCTAAAGTCTGCTTTAGCTATATATTAGTCAGGGTTCTCCAGAGAAACAGAATAAGTAGGATATATATATATCCTTTATATATATATATATATATAAAGGCTGAGTATTCCTAATTCAAAAATCCAAAATCCAAAATTCTCCAAAATCTGAAACTTTTTGAGTGCCGACATAATGCTCAAAGGAAATGTTCATTGGGGCATTTCAGATTTCGGATTTTCGATTTAGGGAAGCTCAACTGGTGTGTATTCTGAAAATATTCCAAAATCTGAAAAAATCCAAAATCTGAAACACTTCTGGTCTCAAGCATTTCAGATAAGTAATATTCAACCTGTATATTTATTTATTTATTTACTATGGGAATTGGCTCATGTGATTATGGTGGCCAAGAAATCTCAAGTCAGAAGGCCTGAGAACCAGCAGAGCCAATGGCGTAACTCCTCATTCAAGTCTGAAAGCCTGAGAAGCTGGTTGGGGAAGGTGGGGTGGTGTTGATAGTATAAGTACCAGTTCGAGTTCGAGAACCAGGAATGCCAGTGTCCAAGGGCAGGAGAAGATGAATGTCCCAGCTCAAACAGACAGAGCAAATTTGCTCTTCCTTTGCTTATTTTTTTCTATTCAAGACCTCAACGAATTGTATGATGCTTGCCCACATTTTTGAGGATGGATCTTCTTTACTCAGTCTACTGATTAAAATGCTAGTCTCTTCCAGAAACACAGACATACCCCAAAATAATTTTTTCAAACTGTCTGGGCATCCCTTATGTCAGTCCAATTAACACATAAAATTAACAATCACAAGGTGCATCACATATATTGTAATATGTTCAATTTCAAAATTTTCTAAATGGCCCTGTGATTTCCTCTAGTCCACTAGTTATGCAGAATTGTATTATTTTACTTCCACATATTTGGAGTTTTTCTAGGTATTCTATTGTTATTGATTTCTAATTTATTTTCACTTAAAGTACATACTCTAATATTTTAAATGTTGAGATTTATTAATACTTGATTTATGATGCAGCATATTGTGAATCTTTGTAAATGTGCT
>NW_007733948.1:20583-22417 GCF_000696425.1 Galeopterus variegatus
CTGTGTATTTTTAAAGAATTTTTTATACACTTGTTTTGTATAAATTTTTGTAAATATCAATCAAGTCAAAGTGGGTCAATAGTGTTTCAGTCTTCTTTAGATATCCTTACCTATTTTTTATCTAGTTGTTCTAATAATTACTGTTTCATCAATCAATTCCTGTTCTACAAATTACTGAGAGAGGGGTGTTAAAATTTTCCACTATGATTAAGATTTGTTTAATTTTTTGAGTGGTTGCTGTAGGGATTACAATATGAATACTAACTGACACAGTCTATTTAGTTAATATTGTAGTACATAAAGTGTAAGAATTCTGCTTCTAGAATTCCATTTGCTGCTCTCATTTTTTTGGTGCTAATGTCATATATTGAGCATATAGCTTATATCTATATGTTACAAACTTCCCGATGGAGTATTATATATTTTTTAAATAGGCAAATATCTTTTAAAAAATTATGGAAAAAGTATATTTACTCACATCATTCCCACATCTGTTGCTCTTCACCTCCTGTAGAGTCACGTTTCTATCTGGTGTCATTTATCTTTACCTTGAAGTAATTTGTTTAACAATAAATTCTCTCAGTTTTGTCTACCTGAGAAATATATTTTGGCATCATTTTCGAAGGATATTTTTGCTGGATATGGAATTTTGCGTTGGCAGTTTTTTATCCTTTTCTTTCAGCACTCTGAGGTTACCAGAGGTGGGAAAGGGGAAGGGGAAGGAGGTAAGAGAGGAATTAGCAAAGGGCCATGAAAACTATCACATTGTATAATGTTGAATATACTAGTTATGCTGATTTGAGCATCACATGTTGCACACAGGTAATGATATTCAGCTCTGTACCCCACAAAAATTTGTACAATCAACTATGTAACAAAAAAAAAAAACTAAAAAACTCATTTTGGGTGGAAATTAAAAATAAAATAGATATTCTTACAGTGCTGTGGCCTTTATTCTTTCTAAGTCAACCATCATTTTTATTATTTTCTTCCTTTATATAGTGAGTCATTTTTCTGGCTGCTTTCACTATTTTGCATCTTTAAAATAGCTCTTATCTTTCATTTTCAGCAGTTTGTCTGTGATGTTGCTCATTATTGTTTTCTTTGTTTTTAATTTGTTTGGGGTTTTCTGAAATTTTTGGATCTATAAGTTGTTATTTATCATCAGATTTGGGATATTTCTGATTAGCATTTCTTCAAATATGTTTGTCATTATCTCTTTTCTTCCTTGCATGACTTCAATCAGATGTATGTTTGTGAGCTTGTAATTGTCCCACAGTCACTCAGGCTTTGTTCTTAATTTTTAATCTTTTGATTTTAGCAATCTGATTTTTCCTCAGAATGGCTAATTGTTTTAATATGTCTCCAACTTTACTGGCATTTTTATTTCAGATGTAAGTTCTGGAATTTCCATTTGATTTATTTTTAAATAGTTCTTATTTATCTGCTGTGATTTCTCATCATTCATTAGTTTTTCCCATCTTTTCTTTAAGTCAGTTCTTGGACATATTTAAAATAACTGCTTTAAAGTCTTCATCTACTTATTCCAACATGTCAGGGTCAGTTTTATTGACTTCTTTTTTCTTAACTATGGGCCACATTTTCTTTTTCTCCCCCCCACATATCTAGTGATTTTAAAGTATACGCTGAATAACATATATGATGTATTGTATATAATATGTATTCTGATATATGCCTCTAAAGAATGATGATTTTCATGTTAGCAAGCAGTTAACTTTGGCTGCGATCAAACCCTGAATTCTGCAATCCCTTCTGTAAGTAGTGGTTAGACCTTGGCTCCTTCCCCTAGTCTTTTAGCTGTATCCTTTAACCA
>NW_007733948.1:22532-27530 GCF_000696425.1 Galeopterus variegatus
TCTAGTGATTTTAAAGTATACGCTGAATAACATATATGATGTATTGTATATAATATGTATTGTGATATATGCCTCTAAAGAATGATGATTTTCATGTTAGCAAGCAGTTAACTTTGGCTGCGATCAAACCCTGAATTCTGCAATCCCTGCTGTAAGTAGTGGTTAGACCTTGGCTCCTTCCCCTAGTCTTTTAGCTGTATCCTTTAACCAGGCTCCTTGATGTCTCCCTCATGCATATGGAGTTCAAGTTTGAGTCCAGGATCTTGGCAGAATTTACACAGTACTGGGAGCTTTTCTTCATTTGTCCCTTTACTTTCTACCCATGCTGGAAGTTTCAGATTCTGTCATCTGACTTACCGAGTCACTAACATTCTGGTCTCTGCTTGAGTTTCAGCCTTCTCACATAGTAGGAACTGGGGTGTGCCCGCAAGAAAAAAAGCTGCAGAAATGCAAACCCATCTACTACAGTTTCCTTCTTTAAAGAGGTGATTGATCTTCAATTCTTGATCACTTTTAATCACTGGAACTGGGGTGTGCCCGCAAGAAAAAAAGCTGCAGAAATGCAAACCCACTTACTACAGTTTCCTTCTTTAAAGAGGTGATTGATCTTCAATTCTTGATCACTTTTAATCACTCTCCAGTGCCCTTAAATATTGGAAGTGGAACTATTAATAGCTTTAAGTCTTGCCTCTGAAACAGTGATTGAAATCGCTCAGACTTATTTGCTAAAAAGACAAGAGTTTCCTTTAAGTTTAAATGGAAAACCATATAGTTTTGTCATAGTTTCACAGCAAGATTATATGCCAGAGAGGAAAGGCATTCTCTATGTTTGTCCCTTATCACAGATAAAATATTCATGGCTATAGTTAGGTGAGACTGATCAATAGATACTAAGAGTCCTTGCCATGTGCTTGGGACTGTACTAAGTTCTTAATGCGGGTTATTTCATCTACTCCTTGCAACTATCCAATAAAGTAAGTATTATCATTGTCCTTATTGTATAGATGAGGAAATTGAAACTTAGAGAAGTCTAATGAAGAGCTACTACACCATGGTAAGGCGCGGAGTTGGATTTTAAAACCACAAAATTGTCTTCAAAATTAACTCACAACCCCATTAGTTTATTATCTTCCTGTTACTGCTAAAGGGACATCTGGAAATTCTTTTTAAGGCAAAGCTGGCAATATGAGGTTTTTCCTGAACAGAACGGTCAGGTTAGTTCTAAGTTTTGTGTGTGTTCTCTGTACCAGACACTTTAACCTGTTTGCACATGCTATCTTAATTTTCGTAACAGCCCCATGATGCTGATATTATTACATTTTCAGACAGGAAAACAGTGGCCCTGAGAGGTTATATACTATATAACCTCCAAGTAGGACTTGGAACACAAATATTCCAGACCCTGGTTCAGCTCATACCACCTCCCACGCCAGTGCCTCCTCTGTCCCAGTCTCCCCTCCACATCCCACGTGACCTCCTCATCTGTTACTCTCACTCCAGTTTAATTTAGAACCATAGAAATTATGGCAAAGGCAGTGAGATAAGCTCTCCCCACAAAAAATAATCAAATTGATATCCTATTAGTGATCTCTACTATTTTAAAATGGCACTTGCTACATTTTTTAACATGCTCCTTTTCCCTTTTTTTTCTATATTGATGGCACATTTAGGCTTAAAAAATAATACTCGAGGTACTTTTATATGCAGATGCCCCTTTTTTCCTCATCACAACTTTGGATCGATTTCTCTAAAAACATGAGCAAAGTCTCAGTGGCTTTGAAGGTCATGAATTATTTAATATTTTACATTAGTTCATCTCATTTACTGGAGTGTCCCTGGGACATATTCATTTACACAGGAAGGATGTCAGGGGAAACATTTTAAACACTATAAAAATAATAATGGCCAAATAGAAATCTGAAGTCATCGTAAACCAACCTCTACTCTCAGATTGCATTAAAGTGCATTGAGTATTTACAAAATTTTCATGAGGTTTTTAACTTGGCAGAGCTCATTTAAGATGTCCAAATTACTTATTTGCATCCTACTCTGAATAAACTGACTCAATTCAATTACCTGATACCTCACTCCGAATCGCTGTAATCCAGGTCTCTAGTTAATATACTCCTTCTGTTTGATTATCTCATTCTTCAAGAGCAAAATTATAAAGTCAAGACTTGAAATGCATAAATTGACTTTCCTAAAGTATGCAATAATGTTGAGTTACGGAAATTCACTTGAAGTACATTTGGAGTTAATTAGGAACTTCCCACTTGCCTCTCATTTATCCTTAATTCCTTTTCCTAGTTTGTGCTCTGACTATGCAGTGCATCGTCATTTTCAGTTAAACCAGGAGAGTTAATTTCCCGTGTGCCCTTCTCATCACCACTCCAGAAACAGAGAATCCAAATTCTAGTCAGTTCAGTCTGTCACAGCAGATGATTTCCAAACCATCTGCTATCTCAGAAAACAATCCATTCTGACAAACCTCCCAGCCAAGTCACAACTCTGATATTGTACTTGAAGTCAACACAAAGATTAATAACCTTCCGTGGCTAGCTGTCAAGCTTTTCAACTGAACAAAAATGGAGACTCCAGATTGTACTATTTGGCAAGATGCTCCAAGTGATAAGGTGAACTTCTATGTTAATTTTTTACTAGGATGGGAAATGCCTGGAGAAAATATTAATAATGTCTGTATCATCCTATCTAAAGGGGGCTGTTAAATGGGAATTACCCTTTATCTCTTATCCTAGAGGGTCTTGTCAAGCCATAATTAAGTCATCCTTTAGCCTGTATCTATGTTAATTTTTTACTAGGATGGGAAATGCCTGGAGAAAATATTAATAATGTCTGTATCATCCTATCTAAAGGGGGCTGTTAAATGGGAATTGCCCTTTATCTCTTATCCTAGAGGGTCTTGTCAAGCCATAATTAAGTCATCCTTTAGCCTGTACAAATTGACTGACTGTATATTTACCTGAGAGAGTGAGATAACAATTGCTAGTCTTGCTCCTTGAGAAATAGGGTTTTAAAAAATGTTATAATGGAACAGAACAGAGAATGATCTCTTATATTTTCCTATGCTAGAGTACTATTATTTCCAGTCACCAGATCCTTTTAACTCAGTTTTAAGTTTACCCTCCAGCTGAATCTCACTGTTCTCCCTCAGGCCCTCTTCACTTTCTTTTTCACCTGCTGAGACAGCCTCTTTGCTGTGCTCCTCCTCAGGGCACTTTCCTGCCCCAGTCCATTGTTCATATTCCATTCCTATGTTATCTTTCTTTAGGAAGCAAATCCATCCTGCCATATTACCCCTTTTCCCTTAAGGAAGCTCAAAACCCTTAAAATACCATAAAAGAGCGTTTATAATCTGAAGCAAAAACACTTTGCAGTCAGTCTTATATTTCTTGATGTCCAATCATCAATGTACCCAGCGGTGCAGCCTCGCCAGGCTCCTCATTGGTACCTGGCACTCCCTAGTTGTTCTTCCGTCTGTGCCTTCTATGTATTTTTTCTACAGTTAGCATTTATAGAGATTCACTCTACTCAACACATTCCTATTCATTCTTCAGAACTCAGTTCATAGATTTACCTGCGAAATCTTTCTCATTTCTTCAGTGAGTCAATAACTTCTCTTTGTGAACACCTTAGCACTTTCTTTATAATTCTATAATAGTACTTACTATTTTTTTATTGTGGCAAGACAAGTTAGTATGAGATCTAACCACTTAGCAAAACTTTAAGTGTACAACACATTGTTGTTAACTATAGGTACAATGTTGTGCAGCAGATCTCTAGAGCTTCATCATCTTGCTTGACTGAAACTGTATACCCATTGATTTGTAACTCCCCATCTTCCCCTCCTTCCAGACCCTGATAACCACAATGTCACTCTTTGATTTTATGAATTTGACTCTTTTAGATACTTCAAATAAGTGTAATCATGCGGTACTTGTATAGAGATTCTTCAAAAAATTAAAAACAGAACTACCATATAATCCAGCCATCTCACATTATCTAAAATGATTGAAATAAGGATCTTGAAGAGATATTTGCACCCAAATGGTCATTGTAGTACTACTCACAATAGCCAAGATGTGGAAACAAACACAGATGAATAAATGGAGAAATGTTGTTTATACATACAGTGGAATACTATTCAGCCTTTAAAAAGAAGGAAATTCTGCAAAACGTGACAACATGGGAGAATCTTGAGGACATTATACCAAGAGACATAAGCCAGTCACAGTCTGTACCAATCTTTATTGGAATAATCTATTTACATGTTTATCTCTTAGTAGACTGTAAAATCTTTGAGGATGGGGCAGGATTCTATAGTTCTCAACATGTCTAGGACTTATCAAAATACTTGTAATATGTTAGGTGCCCAACAGTTGTTGCTTAATGCATTGATTCAGCTGGCTGATTGTTCTAAGAGTGCAGGTATTTACCTGAGTTTTCAATATTCTGTTTCCATTGTCTTGAAGAGTTCCTGGAACTTAATGGTTATCCATAAATATTAGTGACAGGATTAACAAGACAATGAATACATTCATTTATTCTTTTCTTAAAAGGCATTTACTGAAACATTTTCTATATTTCTAGTCACGTGTCTAGACAAGACACAACATTCTGATGCATAATGCCAACACACAAGCACCACAAAGTATATCAGGGAAAGAAAAGCCAGAAGAAATAGAAAAGAAAATGTGAGAGCTGAAATGGACCTTAGGGAGTCATGGAGACCACTCATTTTCAAATTCTTTTTAGCTGATTAATGTGTTCTTACAAACAAATCTTATACAAAAACCTTATAAATAAGACAGATAAAAGGATAACTACTCAGTTTGAAGTAAAATGTGAAAAAGGAGACTTACTTCTCTGGTTACATTTTTTTAGATACTGCTGATGCATCCCTGAAAGAATCTTAAAATTCCAAGTTATGGTGTTTGAACTGATTGAGACCAACCTCTTTTTTTTGTTTATTAGGGAACT
>NW_007733948.1:27927-29356 GCF_000696425.1 Galeopterus variegatus
GAAAGAGAAGTGATTTGATAGCCACAAAGTTAGAAAAGGAACAACATTGCAGGATCCATTGACTTCCTTTATTTCTTTTTCTTTCTTTCTTTCTTTTTTTTTTAATGCATGCAAACCAAGTTTGGAGGGTCAAGAGTAAAGCTGACATCCTAAAAACCTTTGGGTCACTGCAAATAACTTACAAACTATAAATTCTCATGATACTAGTAGGTGGCAAGCAAAAGACAATTATGGAGGCAATCATAGAGGCTTCTGTTAGAAGCTGTTTCTTAAGATAATAATAAAAATGTTTTGGAAGAAAGAAGATGGCAAAAAGTTCAGTCAGAGTAAGAGTAAAAGATATATAACAAGAAAAGTTTCTGAGCTGGAGTGATATTAACTTCTGCTAAGGACAACATTAAAGGAACCATTTGTGAAGAGTTTTATGTTCTTAAAATGCCATTACCTTTTGAAGTAACCATTAGTAGATAATTTAATAATTCTTTAGTAAAAAGGAATCTTGAGATTTGTGTAATAGCAAACTTGAAGTTGAATAAGGCAGTTTAGTGTCAGCCCTCAGTACATCTTCCCTGCCTTGCTGTCTTTGTAGAAAAGTATGCCATTGACCTGCTTATAATCCTTTAATAGTTCTCCATTGCCTTAAGGATAAAAAATCAAACTCCTTAGCAGAACATAAAAGTTATACCTTTTTCATTTTTATAACCTCATTTCTGTTAAAATTTCCACTTCACATTCTGTACTATGGCCATGCTATTTGCACACACACTTCTGTCTTTTCACAATTCTGAACCTTTGCAATTGCTGTTTGCACATCCCAATTGCCGTGCCCCCACTGTACAGTTTTTCAGTAATACTTTGTACCCTTTCCCTCTTAAAATTTACCCACCTGTACAATAAATATCTGCTTTATTTTGTGCTAGACAGGGATTGTGTCATATGCCATTGTATTGTCTGTATTTATCACAGTATCTGACATCAGTTGAAGGCTCAATAAATATTTTTGGATGGATGGATGGATGAATATATTGATGGAATTTCAACTTCATTTAGATTCCATTTGATCAGAATAATGTGACTTCAGGGATGTTAAAAAGTCCTATTTATTTCTACATCTTTCCCTACTAGCCTGCCTGAAATTTCTGTCACCTTTTCCCTCCTTTTCTTTTGCAGTGTTCAGTACTTTCTGAAGGTTTTACAAGGTGCATACATTATATTAAAAAGTTAATCACCAAAAAAAAAAGAAAAAATAATTCCATGTTGGTGGTTTCTTTATGTTAAATTTTAATCCTATAAAGCCTGTTGAAAAAGACAAATGAATTATTTGCTATAAGTATGATATTGATTCTCAAACACCCAGTGTTATTTATATGGGAGAGCAAGGACTGGAGTAGCAGACTGGTAAATTTTAATAAAAGTCAAAATGAATCAC
>NW_007733948.1:29609-34339 GCF_000696425.1 Galeopterus variegatus
AAAAAAAAAGAAAAAATAATTCCATGTTGGTGGTTTCTTTATGTTAAATTTTAATCCTATAAAGCCTGTTGAAAAAGACAAATGAATTATTTGCTATAAGTATGATATTGATTCTCAAACACCCAGTGTTATTTATATGGGAGAGCAAGGACTGGAGTAGCAGACTGGTAAATTTTAATAAAAGTCAAAATGAATCACCGTAGTGGGAAATTGTGGGCAGCCTGGCAACAGCATGAGGACTGGGGAGAGTGAGGTCAGGAGAGTGGTGTTTCTAGGGCAGAAAAGAGCAAAGGAAAAAGGTATTAGAAGATACTGAATTCAAATGTCAACTTATTTTTCATAAAATTTGTAGAATAGGCTTCCTGATTATATAACATTTCTCTTAGTAAAAGATGGCATGTATTTTGAGCAAAAATACCCAAAGTCCGAGTTTATAGTTTGAAAACCATATATCACTAAAAATAAGACACTTTCAGCAGCTATAGCTGACCTCCTTTGAAAGATGAAACAAACATCATGATCACTCAGTGCTGTCAGAATCAAAGATAAGATTTAGTTATGAATTATAGTCAATTTCAGAATAACCTTAAGGTCCATAACTAAATTGTTGACCTGAATAGTAGATTTTAATTTAGGCATTAACCGAAATTGTAGCAGAAATCATGACATTAAAATATTTGATTTTGATAAGAACTATTATCATAGTTGCCCTGAGAAACTGTCACAGTACTAAAATTTAAACACTGACCAGAGGAGGAGCCTTAAAGACATTACAGTAATTGGTACAACTCCAGAAAATATTGCTCTTAATTAATAATGAGCAACATACAGACATCTCTGTCATATCTATAAATATAAATGGAATTAATTATCTATAAAAATATTTACAGTTAAACCACAAAGCAAAATTGGATTCTGTGCTGTATACAACAAAGCCACCTAAAACAAAGGATGCATAACGGTTAAAAATAAAATAATAGACAAAGGTTTGTATGATAAATGCAAACAAAAAGAGAGTAGGAATCACAACCTTACCATCAAAAAAAAGTAGAATTCAGGGAGGTTTCAGTAATGGGCCACAATAATCAACCACATTGTATATTGACAAAATAAAATAAAATATAAAAAAAAAGTAGAATTCAGGGAGGTTTCAGTAATGGGCCACAATAATCAACCACATTGTATATTGACAAAATAAAATAAAATATAAAAAAAAAGTAGAATTCAGGCCAAAATACACTAGCTGAAACAAGAAGGTCTAAAGCACAATTTTAAATAAAGATAAAAGTTTTAGAATATGCATCGACAATGCTATTAAAAACTTTCATAGGGCAGAAGTTTCAGGAGATATTAGAAAAAAAGAAAACATACCAATGATAAGACTTTAATTCAATTCTCTCAGTCCAAAACATATCATATGGATAAATTCAAGTTGTTAGCTTGTTGGATGGTTCTAATTTGCACACATTTCAGTTATCATGGTTCAGAATACCAGTTCCCTAGCAACATACTTCAAATTTCTGTTACCAGAGTATATTAACTGTGAATGATTGCATAAAGTACTACCATTGCTCCCAGCCCTTTATTCCATAAATTGCTATGTAAACAACAGATGCACATCATGATTAGTGATCAATTCCATTGTTTGTTTCAAAGTTTGTTGGCAATTGGTCACTAAGCTCCTCTGACTCAGTTCACTTACAGACAGCAAAATGTGTAGTTGTGTTGCCTTCTTGTCTCTCAGTGATAAACTCACATGATGTTTTACAAAAATAGTCAAAAGAGGAAATTGGCCAACAAAGATGAAAGTGCAGCAAAGAAATGAAAAGTGATAATGCTCAACGTGAAATCTGAATTGAATGTAAATGGAGTTATGGAAGATATATCTGACGGCGGAATGTTGACACTATTAGAGAGATTTTGGATGTGTAGCCAGAGAAACTTTGTGAAGTCAAACATCAACATAAATGAGAAAAGTGGTTATGATAAAAAGCGTGAAGATGTCCCGGAGGAAGTGATACTAGCTAGCAAAAGCCCTCATATTAAAGGGACTCTAGGAAACATTTTACAAAATTGAAAGTGTAAAAGATTAAATGTTGGAAGCTGTTCCAAACTTAGGAATATGAAAATGTACCAAGGTACAGGAAAAAAAAATGCTTGTTTTGGATAGTAAGTTATACAATGAGAATAGGTAAGCACTTTTTAAACTCCTCATGATAGTTTTTTACAAGGTGATAAAGCACTCTAATTTTCAATATTTCTAATGTTTTAAATTACAGTCTACTAAATAAATATTTACAATTTTAAATTTCTCTTTATATTTATAACTTATAGTAAGATAGTTTTTAGTCTTTTGACAAAATGATTTTAGGGTCATTGACCAATGCTGTTTTTCTGATTGATTATTAAAAATGCTTTGCACAGTTTCAGTTTGCATAGTCATTTACATGGACCTGTGCTACTGTGCAAAGTGAGGACTGCCTATAAAAGGAAAGATTCAGAAAACTTAAATGTCATAAACAGGAAGATAAAGCTGATGAGTATAAATTAGACTCAATACTCTACAACAGAGAACACTCGTTTTCATGGGTCCATCATATATTCATAAATACTTGAAGTATTTTTGGCCTCAGCAAAAACTGTAATAAATTCCTAAAATAGAAATATTACAGACAAAATTCTTTGAACATCATAGAATAAAACATAACAGAGAACACTCGTTTTCATGGGTCCATCATATATTCATAAATACTTGAAGTATTTTTGGCCTCAGCAAAAACTATAATAAATTCCTAAAATAGAAATATTACAGACAAAATTCTTTGAACATCATAGAATAAAACAAGAAATCAGGTACAAAATCAGAAAAATAGGAACTGTAAAATGTCTATTTTTTAACAACTTTTGGTTCAAAGGGAAAATACAAATCAAAAAGAGAAACTGTATGATACAGAGAACACTGTGCTCAAAGGAGAGCTTATAGCCAGAAATTCTTTTACCAATAAAAATAAAAGTAAAGAATTATAAATTAATTATTTGACCCCAAATTTTAAGAAAATAAAAATAAAAGAAATAATGAAAGCATAAAAAAGAACTAATAAATATAAAAACAAATTTTAATGAATTAGATAATTTAAAAAAATGGTAGAACAAATTCATAAACAAGCTAATTCATTAAAAAGCAGTAAGTAACAAGCTAGTTTAATCACAAAACAATGAACAAATACACAAAATAAGAAATAACAGGGAGTAATAGCCATATAAATAACAGAGTAAATCAATTTAAAAAATTAAATATTAAAATAATTTAAAAATTTCTTTAAAGAAATAAAAAACATATAATAGTTTTTAAAAAAACTTCATGCAAGTATCATGTGAGCTTAGATAAAAGAGATAATTTTCTAGGAAAATATAATTTACAAACTGGCTTAGAAGAAGACAAAACAATAAATACATGTTTCCATAAATAAATACAGTTAATTTTCCAAAAGCTTCATTACCAGACAGTTTCATTGGGGAAATTCTACCAATCTTTAATGAGTAATTAATTCCAATGCTATTAAATTTTTCCTGGGTGTAGAAAATGCAGGAAAACTTTGTAATACTTTTTTTTAAATGAAATAAATGTAATTTGACAGCAAAGCTAGAAAAATTCTATTATGAAAAGCATAGACAAACTTGTCTTATGCATATTAATAAAATAATTCAAAATAAAATAGGAAGTAGAATTTAGCAGTTCACAAAAAAGAGTAATACAATTTGAACAGGAGGAGTTTATTCTGGAAAAACAAGAATGTTTTAATATTAAGAAATCCATTAAAGCAATATACTGTATTAATATAACATATGATCACCTGGTAGATGCTGAAGACATTTTGGCAAAATTTAATCCATTTAAAAGGAATTGGAGGATATTTATTTAAGAATTTTGTGTGTGTGTATGTGTGTGTTGTGTGTGTGTGTGTATCTGTAATCAGCCCCAAAGCCAGTATCTTACTTAATGGAGGAATTCCTGCTAAAATTAAGGAAAACACAAGAATATTAGCTATTACTACTACTACTTAACATTGTGTTGGTGTTATAAGCAATTAGACAGGGAAAATATATCAGAATTATAAAAGTTGAAAAGGAAGTAAAATATTACTATTTTAAGAAAAATAACTGCATAGCTGAAAATTCAAGGTAACTGAAAACCAACTAAAACTAAAAGAATTCAATAAGGTAGGGAATATTAAAATTAATATTCACAAATAAATACCTTTCATTTACAGATCCTCCATAACTTACAATGGGGTTATGTCCTGATAAACCTATCTTAAGTCAAAAATATCATAAGTTGAAAATGCATTTAATACCCTGATAAGCCCATCATAAAGCCAAAAAATTGTAAATTGAACCATCCTAAGTGTAGATGCTCCTCAACTTATGATGGGATTATTCCCCAATAAACCCATTGTAAAGTTGAAAAATCATAAGTCAAACCACTACAAATCAGGGACCATCTGTATATTCACTTGAGTACTTCAAAAAGTTCATGAAAAGGTCTGTGTTATCTTTTAATTCTACTTTTCTATGAACTTTTTGAAGTACCCTTGTAAAATGCACTAAATGAAAGGCATAATGAATCAGAAAACAACATACAGAACACCAGTAAAAAAGTCAAGTAATTAAGTTCATAAAAAAATATGCTATATATATATATATATATATATATATATATATATATATAT
>NW_007733948.1:35339-37226 GCF_000696425.1 Galeopterus variegatus
TATATATATATATATATATATTATATATATATATGAAAAATATCCAAAACATTCTTGAAATAAACATTATTGTATTAAAGAAATGGAAACATATATGTTCCCAGTAAAGATTCAATGTTAAAGATATTAGTCTTCTTTAGGTTATCTAATATGTTTAGCCTGATTACAATAAAAATCTCAACTTGTCTGAATAGGCTAAATGTTTCTAAATTTCAAATGCAAAAAGAAAAAACTAAGGAAAATTAAGAAGACACTCAAAAGAAAGAATTCAAATGAGGACTAATTCTACCAGACATGAAAATGGTATTATAATATGATTATATTATATTATATTTATTATATTATATTATATTATATTATATTATATTATATTATATTATATTATATTATATTATAGTAATGAAAACAGAAAAATAAAAACACAGACCAATAGGGCAGAATAGAAAATCAAGAAAGAGACACAAATTGTCACAGAAATTGAATATATGATAAAGGCTGCATTTTAAATTAGTGGGTTAAACCATGTTTTAACAAATAGAATTAGGAAATGGAACATGCATGTTTGTATAAATAGCCCACACAATGCATGAACACAATCCCCAAAGCATGAAGATTTAGGTGCAAAAAATAAAGAGAAAATATGCTGGCCCGGTGGCGCACTACTACAGTGCGCCACTTGGGAGCGCGGCGGCGCTCCCGCCGAGGGTTCGGATCCCACATACAGACTGGCCGCTCACTGGCTGAGCGAGGTGCGGGCGCAGCGCCGAGGGTTGTGATCCCGTTGCCGGTCCCGGTCCGGTACGGGCGCGACACTGAGGGTTGCGATCCGTTGCCGGACACGAAAAAAAAGACCAAAAAAAAATAAATAAATAAAGAGAAAATAAAGAAAAAAGGAAATGATAAAAATGGAGAAGAAAATCTGGGAAAATTCTTCTGTAACTTCAGGAGAGGAAAGGCCAATTAAACTAATATAAAATCCAGGATCCATAAAAGATTAACAAATTTGACTATGGGAAAGTAGAAATATTCTGCATGGCAAAAAAAAAAAAAAAAAAAAAAATTGCCCATGAACAAAATTAAAAGACAAATGATAGGTTGAAAAAAAAACTTGCAACTCATTCTGTAGAAAAAGATATATTATTCCCAATATATAATATATAATATCTTAAACATTAATTTAAGGAACAAACCCCTTAACATCTCCAAAGAAAAACTGGTTCAGAAAATGAATAGACCGTTCATCAAAAAAGTAAATTAAAATTTATCTTCCTATATAAAAGAGATGCTTCCATATATGTAGATAATTTCCTGGCCTTTTCTACAGCTACACCAAATTCCAATGAGTGTTTGCCCCAGAGTTGATTTTACCAGCTCCTAAAGATGGCACCTCTTTTATACAGTAAGATCCATAGGAAGAAAGCTCAAGATTATTAATAATAACAGAAATAAAAATTAAAACTTCTTGTGTAACAATTCTCATCTTTCAGATTGCTAAAATCCTAAAGATGCTTCTCTAAACACTCTTGTTGGCAACTGAGAAAACAGGCATGGAAATTGCTGATGGGATTACAACCTCTATAGAGAACAATTTGGCAATATTTATAAAATCACACCTATATTAAACCTTTTATTTGCTTGTGAGAAATTATCCAACAGATATACCTGCACTCATAAAAATGGTTTATGTGAGAGATTATTTATTTAGCATTGTTTGAAATGGCAAAAGATTAGAAATAACTCAAGTGTCAGACATATTTCCAGATGGTATATGTTCTTGTGCAGCCAAGAAGATACACCTGTTTGGATCTCTCTTTAAGAAATAATTTGCCCTGGGCCAGCCCGGTGGCGCACTGGATAGTGCGCCGCTTGGGAAGCGCGGCGGCGCTC
>NW_007733948.1:37296-48457 GCF_000696425.1 Galeopterus variegatus
AAAAAAAAAAAAGAAATAATTTGCCCTTCAGCTGCAAGAGTGCAGTCAGCTGACAGGCTCCAGCTGTCCCTGGCTTCAGAATCTATCTCAGCACTCAAGCTGAGGCCACACTCTTCTCAGGAAGTCTCCAGCCTTATTGGCTGGGCTATTAGGGCCCAGCCATTTCTGACCTGGCCTCCTCTAATGTGTGTTCTTTGCTTCAGGGCTCCCTGTTGGGTGGGTCAAGAATTATTCACATTTACACTGCACTCTGGGCCCTCTTTGCCCAAGCTGCTTTCTTCCCTTGGTCTTCTCCTGTAGGTTAACCCCTAATAAACCTCTTGGCCTCTTAATTCCATTTCAGTCAGCTTCCTGAAGGACCCAACTGGCCAAGCACTGACCTGCTGCAGACACTTCATGATGTCTTGATCAATGTGTTAAATAAACTCAAGGGACACTGATATCCTCCAGTGAGAAATCAAGCCACTCTCAGTCATTCCAAAGTTGGCTGAGTTAGAAATATGGGAAACTATATTTATAATTTAACATGCTTAGAATGGTAAGAGATATAGACTGATTTGTTAATATCAAAAATAAGTTTCAACTGAAAACAAAGTTAAAAAGGCCTAGAAGCACAATAGTTTAGAATCCCTTAGTGTGCAAGAAGATCCTGAAATAATCACAGACATGTTTATTCCTAACAACTGACTTTAAAGGATTACTGCACAAAACAACAATATATGTTCATACTGATGACCCCTAATCATCAAGAATATTTCAGTTGATTAATTCCCTCTTTACAGATACAAAAAAGCATAAATTATATTTTAGAAGGTCCCCCCCCCCGAAATGTTTAATGTGTTAAAAGCTATGGTAGTTGCAGGACCACATTTCACTAATGGAATATGAATTTATATAGACACATTCACCGAGAACCCTTGATAAGTAGGATATTGTTGTACCACATCTTCTTTTCAATCACATCTTAAAATGCATATCATCTAGGTTACAATGGGATAATCAGTCTGAAAATCTAACAATGTCAAGACAAAGTGTGAAAATTCCTTGGTGGTCTACATGTAATAAAGTGCATGATCAAAATTCTGTTTTTATGGCAGAGAAAAGAATGTTTTCCAGAATAAGTGAAAGAAAGTCTGGGTTAAAAAAAACTGAGTATGCCTCCCTGATATTTGAACAACTCATGGGGCCTAGTGAAGCAAAGTAGGGCATTAAGTATTGGGTTTTTATTGCAGCACGATTTAGCTAGCCATTAAGTCTGTTTGTAATAAGCTTCCCTGATGGTAGTTCTAGAGTGAAAGAAATTAGGCCATTAGGTTTCTTGAGCTTTGGGGGTTTAGTTCTGTAAATACTCAGTAATTGAATAATAGAATTTTTACATTTTTATATATTTGGTGGAAATTGCATGTAAAAAACTTAAGAAAAGCTCTAAACTAGGCACCTATAGAGAATATCTGTGTTTCTGAGTATGTGTATGAGCATAATCTTGGTTTAAGGTTATGCTTTCACTGCGTATATACAGATGTGCACTAAAACAGTTGACAAAGGCTTAAAAGTTTTTTTAATATATATAATTTCTTTATTGAATTTATCACAAAATTCACCCTTTTAGGTGTATAGCTCTTTGTTTTTCTTTTAAAATTTTTAAAAATGTATTTATTTATTAATATTACTGTATTTTTTTTGTATTCTATGATGTTATTGTAGAGCAGTTGTGGGGGGAGGGGGAGAAGGGAATGGGGAAGGAAATAGGGTGGAAGAAATAGAAAGGAAGAGAAGCGGGGTTGAGGCCTGTGGCACCCCCCTTATTCCAGCAGGGGAGACCAGGGGGCTTCCAGCAATGGCTTGGGCATTGCTGGGCTGGGTGCAGGTGTCAGATGGGTGTGGCTGAAGCCCTCCACCCTCCCATCACCACAGCTTGGGAGCCCAGAGCATTTTCTGCAGCAGTTCGGTGGTCATCACTGGGCTGGTTGCAGGTGTCAGGGGAGCTTGGCTGAGGCCTGAAGCCCCTCTCCCTCAGAACTGGTTGAGGGTGTTAGGGGGCTATGGCTGAGGGCCCAGCCCTCCCCCGTCCCTGGCTTGGGAGCCCATGGGACTTTTAGTCCTTGTAGGTTTTATAGGTGTTCTTTTGTGATGAGAAACTTTTACTAGTTAACATCAAACTTTGTCTCCGGTTGCAGGTACTTTGTTTTTTCTTTCAGTTCTGTGTTGGATTATTTGCTGTTCCTACCATTTAAACTCTGCACTGGAACTAATTTGTTGTCCTTTGCTTACATCTAAAGTGGGGGAACTTCCTGTGGGGACCAGCACTTGAGCTCCGTGGTTGAGCTAAATTGTTGCTTTGCTACTGATTCACTGGGGAAGGCTTTTTGTGCAGTTCAGGTTGACTTTATAGGTCCTTCCAGGTTTTATGAGATCTAGTGCACTTGGGTTGTGTAGAAATTCTGGTCTTGGCCTGAGTCTTTTCAGCAAACTGCACCCTCTACAGTTCTATATTCCTGACCAGTTTCCACTGAGTGGTCCCATGTTGACTGGGGGGCAGATCTGCTGTCCTTGCTGTGTCCCAGTGTTCTCCCGGTGGGTCTGTCTCCCCCACCACCCAGGCTCCAACCACTTCTCATGGGATGGTCCATATGCCGGTCCCTTGCGATGACTCATCAGACTATGAGTGGCTCCTTTTTTCAGTTGTTATGGCTCCTCACTCCTATGTGGGTCCATAGAAACCCTACTAGTAGTCTTGCTGGCCTGGGGGCCATGAAGGCCCTCTTTTCCCCTGCCTTCTCCAAGCAACTTCATCCAAAGGGCACAGCCGCAGCTTTTGCCAGCTTCTGCTCCATGCGTTCACCAGCTCCAGCTGTTGCAAGCTAACATGGCTGACCCCATCTTTGTCCCAGTTGTGAAAACAGCTAAATGTATTTCTGTACTCTGTAGCTCTGTGGTCACAAGCCTGTTCCTGTATTAGCAAGAAAACCACAGAGTGCCAGCCCTTTCCTGTGTAGATGAGAAACAGAGTTGCCCTCTAAAGCAGACCCCTCAAGTAACCATACTTCCTGCCTTTGCACACAGGTGTGATAAAGACCCTTACTCAAAAAGCTTCTTTACCTAGTTTTAACTCACAACCACAATAACCTAGTTAACCATCTGTTAGAAGACCCCCAATTTAGGAAACTCTGCCTGAAGACAGGCTTAACCTGCTTATTTTGGCTTCTGTAAACCAGCTTGCTTGTTCTTGCAGAACATCCTGTATGCCAGACAGGATGCGGTTTTTGCCTTTGTAAACCCTTCCCTAATGAGGCTGAGGGCTGCTCTCTGACCAGGATTTCTGGGGAGACAGCTGGCCAGCCAAAAAGTAAAATCCCTAATTCCTGACTTTAACCGTGAGTGTCTGTCGTTATTCACTCAGGGCGTGCAGCATAGAACACAGCCTGGAAGCTGCTGGTGCTCGAAATGGTTGCAGCAGTTCTTTCTTTCTCTCATCATGGCCTCTCCTGCCTTCATGAACTCCATAGATCTCTCCTCCTCTTCCCCTGAGCTCCAGTGGCCCCAGCTTGGCTGTCACTGCTTTTTAACAGTTGTAAATTGGTTGATTTGTGGGAGGGGGTGATGCTGGGGACCGTCTATTCTGCCATCTTGACCAGAAGCCCTTAAAAGTTTTAATTCAACTTATGTCAGTAAGCAATTTCTTCTTTCAAGCTCTGTGGTAGAAACTTGGGATACAGAGATAATTAAAACACTGCCTCTGTTCTCAAGCAACCTATAATTTTATCAACAACAGATAGATATGTAAGTAAGCTGTTAAAATGGGGTATAAAATATGGACAACAGAAATGTCAAAATGCAGAAGAGTATGAGAGTTTCTTTGCTGAAGTGACGGGAAAAATGTATAATGGGAGTGACACTGGGAAGATTTAAAAGAAGAGGGATTTTGGAGAGTGAGTCTTTAGTAAGAAGAAATTCGCCACGTGAGCAAATTTGGAACACATTCTAGTCTGGGTGCTCCTGAACATAGGCATGTGACAAGACATGGCACATTTAGGAAACTGCAGATTCCAATTTGGCTGGACAATAACTCAGAAGGGAGGTATCTGGGAGAAAACCTGGAGCAGTGGGCGGGAGAACATGGAAGGGCTGGTATGACACACTAAGAGGCAAAGGTGAGCAACTGAGTTTCTAAAATTGTCATTCTGATTATAAAGAAACCTACTCATCTTTTTTCCCCCATTAGAAAGTATGACTAATATTCTGCACTCTTATTTTTTAAAAAAATCTTTGCTAATTTGGTAGATAAAAATGTTTTAATTTATATTCTTCTGACTAAAAATATTCTTGATGTTTTTTAAAGAGAAAGGTTGTCAATTACAAGAATTTTCTTCTTTGAGAATTATCTATTTCTTCGTACTGTTTTCTTATTACTGTGTCAGCATTAAGTGACTTTCTTATTATTTCTAGAGGTATGTTATACAGTAACAATTTAACACTGAGTCTGAAATACATTCCTCATTTTTTATTTGACCTTTATTTTTATGTAGAGAAATCTAGAGTTCCATATAGTTAAGTCTATTGTTCTTCCTTTATTTCTTCTATTGTTTAGAAGGCCTCATCTACCTCAAATCTTAACATTCACATAACATTTCTTTTTTTGTTAATTGTAGAGTTTTAAGCAAAGAAATAGCATCATCAACCTTGCACTTTGGAAAGATAACAGCAGCAGGAAGAGGAATGATATGTTTTAGGTGCACCTGCTTTATCCTCCCAACTTTCTTCACTTGCTCCCCATACATTCCCAATGACCAAGTGATTAACTCATCAATCCAAACTCATCCAAGTTTATCGTTACCTCACAACATCGCATCCCTTTTGCAATCCAAATTGCCACTATCAATTGCCTCCCTCTTTGTGTTTGGCTTCTCCTAATCTTCATAGGGGTCTCTGGTGCTTAAGAATCAATGTGACTTGAGTACATTCTCTCCCACATATATACACATGCTGGCAAAGGACCAAGGATTATTTGTTTTGAATAGGTAACAAAGTGTAGGTGTCTCCTGATATCAGTTATGTATTTAACAAGTCCTCAGGGGGAACACCTACCAGATACCACCATCTGTTATTTTTAAGACAGTTGAGTTTATTGCCAATGTTCCTGAAGACACCTTCAGCCAGGCAGTTAGGAAACAAGTGTTTATTGAGTGCCCACAGGGTGCAATGTACGAGGTGCTTGTCAGTTGCTTTTTTACCCCAGGGAAGTCTCTGGAAATGAAGAAGCTCCTCAGAATTGACAAGAATTGATAGAAGCAACAAAAGCTAAAAATACACAGCAGTAGTAATATGGCACAGTTGAAAGTAACAAGCCTAAAAATGAAATGTTTAGCAGAATGAAGCATGCTGTAACTCCAAGGCACAGCATCCTTGTCTTCTAAGCATTGTTTCAGTTTATGCCTGAACCATCTTTGTTAAACTTTATTTTTTAAACCTAAATGGAAAGGATTGGAGAGGGCTCAGAAAAAAATAATAAAAATAAAAAAATGTATTTAAATTCACCTCTCTTTTTAAACCAAGCAATGCTTTTCTTGTTCTACCCCTTTTTCTCAAAAGTTATCTCTTTTTCATTAACTAGCAAGTCCTATTCTACACTTCCTCCTCTATCCAGCCGTTCAATTCTTCCCTTGAATAATCTTCAGGAGGCGTCCCTTCTCCTCCTTCCCTCCAGCCATTTCTTTGATCTCCAGCAAGAATAAATACTTGACTTAGGACTGTGAATCTCACCATCTTCACACCATTTTTCATAAACTGTCCTACTACAAAAGCTATCTACAAATTCTAAAAAAAATTTTTTCTTATTGCTTAAGAATTTAAAATATTTCTCTATAGCCTCTGAAATCAGGTATCAGTGAAAAACTGTTGAATTTATAGAAAAGTCTTATAGATTCCAAGTCACACCTCGTCCTCATGTGGCTGCTACATTAAGGCACCACAAGTATTTCACCTAGTGTCACTTTCAGTATTAACGTGTTATGAAATTAACATGAATATAACACTCATTGCTATTCTATACACATCCACGTTAATGTATGGATTTACTCTGACAAATGGATATGTATCTACACAATACATATCTAAACAATAGGAAATCTGTATCAGATATCTCTTAAAGTTGTATTCATAGTTATTTATTTAAACTTAGAGATCAGGGTGAGAAAATAAAGTGATTATCAATCTGTGTTTGCTGGTTCAGAGAATGAGTATGTTTTAGTTCTAAAATATACAATGGATCAGAAATAACATTGTTCTGGTCAATAAGAACTGATCAGAGAAACATTTGATTTCCTGCTATAATTGCTATAACCCAGTCCAACAACTTGGAGTACAAATAGATACAGCTGTTAAATTTGCCTAATTAATTACTTGAATTGTACATACCATGATTGCAGAAGTCCGGCATCTTCCTCTTGAGGCCTTCTTCCACCCCAAATTTGCTGTGCCTCAGCAATTTACACTCAAAAAATGTAATCTTCTTTTAAGAGTCTATTGGAAACATAATTGGAATCTCATTAGTCCACCAATACTGTGCTTCTTTCATAGTATCACTTTTGAAGTGACGTTACAGATTTACAGGACAATGTTTAAGAAATGCAACTGGAAACACCTTGATGGGCTCAGATGACAAAGGCATCCCATAGCATGTTTTTCAACTCTTAAGTTTCCATAGTCAGCTATTGTACTCAAGCCTAACCATTCTGCCACAGTGACTAGGCCCAAGGAATCTTCTATCAAATGACATATGCTATGCTAAGACCACTCCTTCATGTATTCATTCATTCTTTCAACAAATGTTTATTAAGTGCCTATTTTGTATGTGATGTACTTTCTGTATTATTTAAGAATGTTTCATTCTATCAAGAGAAACAGATACATAAAAGACAATAGATGAAACTAACTACAGAAGTGAGTAATTTGTGTGAATTGTTAGACATAAAGAAGAGTGTATATGTACTGATAATTCATAAAAAGGATGTAAAGACCAGTTAGGTGCTACGTATACTTGAACCACCCGGTGTTCTTAAACTGTCCAATATTCATGTGGAATTAAAGTGGCTGCTCATTGGCGACACCCATTCTTGGCTCTTCTGTTCTCCACATACAGATACAATTCATGGCTGCTCATCAGCTGATCAGGTGAGTTACAGCTGTGTCCAGGCACAATTACCTCTGGTTTTTCTGATAAAGCAAGTTCCAGGCTTCTTCCTCCTGCTTCCTCGGCTCTGGTCCTCCTAACCACACCATCAGTGGGAAAGACTCATATGACTCAGAGAGACAGGCATAATATGTCTCTTTGTATTCTTAAAGGCTACTGTTGGATCAAGGTAATTTTCCACCTCAACAATATGCAAGGAGCTCTTACAGCTGCTGGAGAGAAACCAATGAACCTCTGCCTTAATGGAGATTGCTTTCTAGTGATGACAGAATTAATTCCTGAGCATGAGCAATCAACCCTCATCACAAATGGAATATCTGCTCTAGTATTTTTTTTTTAACTTAAGGAATTTTAACCTTTATTTATTTAATCATTCTCTTCCATTGGGCCTTGATTTGGACCATTCTGACCCATTATGATTGGTCTGCCTAATTTTTGTTCTCAAGGGACCAGGTTGTGATTTTTTTTCCTTATGCATAGGACCCAGGATTCCAGAGAAAATTAACTCACCAATTCCCTAGTTTGGGCTTGACAGTAAGAGGACTTGGTTAATTCTCCATAATATGTTATATCCACACACCCAGATTAGCCAATGGTTGATCCTCACTTTACAATTGTAATGAAAGACGGGGTCATTCAAATAACTATTTCTTAAACAAAGACTTGCTCCAAGGTTACTCGTAAAGTCAATCTGAGGTACAGAGGAGGCCAGATGGTTTTTAACTGCTTCCTCTACTGCTGTCTTATTTTATCAGTACCTCAACAAGTATTCTGTTCTATTAATACTATTTTCCATTTAAGTGAGTGCTATGGTATGAATGTGTCCCACCTGCCCAAATTCCTTTGTTGAAACCTAATCATCAATGTGATGATATTAAGAGGTGGAGCCTTCGGAGGTGATTAGGTCATGAAGGCAGAGACTACATGAGTGGAATTAGTCTCCTCATAAAAGATGCCCCAGAGAATGCCTTGCCCTTTCTATCTTATTAGGACACAGTTAGAAGTTACCAACTATGAGCAAGAAAGCAGGTCCCCACCAGACATCAACTCTGCTTGCACCTTGATCTTGAACTTCCAGCCTCCAGAACTGTTAGAAATACATATCTGTGGGTTATAAGCTACCCAGTTTATGGTATTTTGTTATCATGGCCCTAAATGGGCTAAAACAGTGAGTCAAAGCAAACAAATTTTAATTAGCTCCTCATCCCTTCAATTAGGTCTTCTGTAAATAAGAAGAAATTGCTCCACTTTCAGTATTCTAAAATAAAAGCCTCATGGCATATTGTTGAGTCAGGAAGTCAGGAGCTGAGTGATTTCTGCTGCAGAGAAGCCACAGCGTGGAAGCTCTGTAAGAAGGGTGAAGGCTAGCAGAATACATATCTCCTTTGCTGAGATGATGCTGTAAGACCCAACTCAATTTCCTTTGATTTCTACTCTAAGAACAATCCAAGAAACAGAAAGGGAACCTTCACAACCATAACTGCCCGTGAAGAGTCATTAACATCACTCCATTCCCACAGCTACTCTAAGGAAAAATGTTCAGTTCTTAAGCTCCTCTAACTTGTGGCCTGGAGTAGATTGCTAGTGGGATGAGAGTGATCAGCCCCATTTGTAACATCTCTCCTTAATTTTATATGCAGAACTCTAATATGTAGGCCTCTTTCCCCATTTATAGTGAAACTTGTGAGTAGTTGAGGAAAACTAGCAAAAAGCTATCATAAGTCATTTAAGATAGCTCAAAAGCCGTTTAGCAAGAATACTCCAGAATACTAAAAGGGTTAAAAGAAATGCCTCTTAAGTACTAATTAATGCTAGTGGGATGAGAGTGACCAGCCCCATTTGTAACATCTCTCCTTAATTTTATATGCAGAACTCTAATATGTAGGCCTCTTTCCCCATTTATAGTGAAACTTGTCAGTAGTTGAGGAAAACTAGCAAAAAGCTATCATAAGTCATTTAAGATAGCTCAAAAGCCATTTAGCAAGAATACTCCAGAATACTAAAAGGGTTAAAAGAAATGCCTCTTAAGTACTAATTAAGTACCATCCCATTTTAGTCTTCTAAATCTTTAACTATTTACTCTTAAAAATATTTTCTCCCTCCAGTGAAAGGCTTCTATCCCTTTTCATAGTTTATTAGAGTTTATATTAAGCTTCCATTTAAAATTTCAGTGATAATTGCATCCTCAACCTTGTTCTTCTGTGTATTTTTAGAAGTGAGTGAACACAGCAACTTTCTATTTCCCAACATTTAGAGGAAGGCTTTTTGCTTGTTTGTTCTTCTTTTTTCACTCCCTTCATTTACTTCCTCTGTCATCCACTGAATTTCTGAGCTGCTTTAAAAAATCAGTTCACCCAAGAGAATAGTAACTACTCCAGCTACACTTACATAATTTAGTTAGCAATCCTTTGAATGTACCATTTTTTTTCATTTAACAGCTTAACATCACCACAGACTTCTAATTCTCCTGTTATTTCCAAGCCACGAAATGAAGCAAAGAAAGATTAAGCATGTTTAACAGCTTTTTTTCCAAATCTAATCTTCTCATGCTGGCATTCAGCATCTTCTGTAAATGTGTCCAGCTTTATTTATCATACCTGTTTTCTCATTTTAATCCTAGCCGGGGCAATCTCTTGATTGTCCTCTATAAATGACACTTCACTATAACCTCTAAGTATTATCTCATAAATTGAGTGCTTATCTGTACAGTTTTTTAATTTAAATTCTACCAAATCTTTATGACTTCAAATATGTATGACTATTTTCTGTTACCTTGATGTATAATGTTTGGTGCATTAAAATATTATCTCACTAATAAGTTTTATGAAGGATATTATAGGGATCATGCTATATATTTCATTTATATTCTCCAGGGCCATAGCATAATGACAGGGACATATAGTTAATATATAAATAGTTGCTCACAAATAGAAGATCAAGGTACTTTAATGACACCTTTTTAAAAATCTGATGTTTTACAGTTTGGAGAATTTAAATAGTGAAGACAATATAGTAAAGTCGCTAGAGGAGAATTTAGGAAACATACAATACAATTTTGTTAACTTTAAAGCTCTTGAGCAGGTTAGAGTTAAAGAAATGTATGTCTGGAGATCTTTAAGAATAGTGCAGAGGTCTGTGATTTAACACTGTGTGAGGTAGCAAGAGTTGGAGCAGGATAGATGGCATTTTGATATCCCAAAAGTGCTATTATATTAGAGAAATTCTAAGAAATCATTGCTTCTTTGGCTAGTGCAGCAAAAATAGGAAAATACATAAAATTCCAACACATATAGCAAAAGCATCTATGAGAACATTTGATTTTAACTTTTAAACAAGAAGGCAGCAAAAAAAATTTTTATAAAACTAATCTAAAAATAGAAAAGGAAAACTTAAAAAAATTATTTTATTAGTTATTATTAGCATATTCATTCTTATAAATTGTGATATTTCTTTATGCACTTTGCCTGACCTACTAATCTAAAAATAGAAAAGGAAAACTTAAAAAATTATTTTATTACTTATTATTAGCATATTCATTCTTATAAATTGTGATATTTCTTTATGCACTTTGCCTGACCTATCACTTCCCAAGACCCCTCCCTCCCTCTCCCCCATCTCTAGTATCCTTGGGTTTGTTCCCTCCTTCTGAAAATTCAACATATTGTTGTGGTCTTTACTTTATTAATTTTTTTCCTTTCTTCCTTCCTCCCTCCCTTCCTCTTTCCCTCCCTTCCTTCTTAGCAGTCAGTTATGCATGAGAACATGCAGTATTTGTCTTTTCTTTTTGTCTGGCATATTTCACTTAACATAGTTTTCCCCAGACTCATCCCTGTTGCTGCAAATGGCAGAATTTCATTCTTTTTTATGGCTGAGTAGTATTCCACAGTGTATGTATATCACCTTTTCTTTATCCAGTCACACATCGATGGATACTTAGGTTGGTTCCATATTTTGGCTATTGTAAATAGAACT
>NW_007733948.1:50362-66849 GCF_000696425.1 Galeopterus variegatus
TCGGTGTTGCACCCGCACCTCGCTCAGCCAGTGAGCGGCCGGTCTGTATGTGGGATCCGAACCCTCGGCGGGAGCACCGCCGCGCTCCCAAGCGGCACACTGTAGCAGTGCACCACCGGGCCGGCCCTGTTTCTGTTGTTTTAAGCCACCCAGTTTGAGGTACTTTGTTATGGTAGCCCTAGGAATCCCTAATACCAAGTTCATTCATTACATTATGGTATGTTCTACAGTTTTCATCTTGTGAGACAGAACATGTCCTTGAGTATTGCAATGAATTTGTCAAGATTATTCCCATGTAGGTTTTAAAGATGTTGGTCTGGCAATTTCTGCATCTGGCCATGATGAAGTCACTGGGTTCTAGACTAACCTTCTCTTCACACAATATTGGGGAATCAAGTCAAAGCCAGCAATCAAATAAAGGATAATTATTACAACTGAGCGGGGTTTATCTCAGGCAGTAGTGTAGAGTCAATTTAACACTTGAAAAAATCAATGTAATTTACCACATTAAAGGAAAAAAGAGAACAATTACATATACTTTCCATAGATGCAGAGAAACTACTTAACAGTTAACATACTTAGTACTGAAAGACTAAATACATTCTTATGGTTGGAGCAAGACAATGATATCTGTCTACTCGTACCACTTCTATTCAGCATTGTACTGGAAGTATTAGTCATTGTACTGAAGAAAGAAAAGAAATTTGAAAAAAAGGAAAAAATATAAAGAAAGAATTAAATCTCTTCAGAAAGACAGCGCAATTGCCTACATGGAATATAAAACACTATCAAAACTAACAAATAAATTTGGCAAGATTACAAGGTACATGGACAACACACCAAAAAAGACTGTAGTTTAATACACTAACACACACAAAAAAACAAGAAATCTAAAAAATATCATTTCAAAGAGGAATAAAATCCAAAATATTTAGGTATAAACTTAATAAAATATGTGGCAAACCTCTGCATTAAAAATTATATGACTTTGCTAAGGGAAATAAAGAGATGGAACATGTTAACTGATTGGAAGGCCAAATATAGTTAAGTCAACTTTTCCCAATTTAATATATAAATTCAATCAATCTCTATAAAATTCCAACAGGTTCTTATTTTTGATAAACATTAATAAGATGCTTCTAAAATTTATGTGGAAATACAAGAACAGCAAAAAAACAGTATTTAAAAGGATATTTCAGTTTTAGCCATCCATTATTTCCATATTTATTAAGTAAACATTTTATTTGGTTAGGAGTACCAAATATTGTTCTAAACACTCTGTATAAAAACATAATCAAAGAATGATCATTGCTCTCAAAGAGGTTGCAGACCAATGAAGGAAACTGCTTTGGTTTGAATGTTTGTCTCCTCCAAACTCATGTTGAAATTTAATTGTCATTGTGTATTGGGAGATAGGACCTTTAAGTCATGAGAGTGTTGCCCTCACAAATGGACTAATGCTATTATTGTGGGAGTGGATTCGTTATTGTGGGAGTGGGTTTGCCCCCTCTTACTCTGCTTTTCCAACTTCTGCCATGGGATGATGCAGCAAGAAGGCCCTCACCAGATGCTGGCCTCTCAATCATGGACTTCCCAGACCAGCCTCCAAAACTGTGAGCTAATAAATTTCTTTTCCTTATAAATTGCCCAGTCACAGGTATTCTGTTATAGCAGCAAAAATGAACTAAGGCAGAAACATGCAGATATAGATAATTTACAATATTAAATTCTACAAAGATTAATTATAAAATTAGATAGAAGAACATAGCTTCAGAAAGTACAAGCAGGTTTCACAAAATATTTGCTGAGTTGAGACATAAAAGGTGAATTCTTTTTATTCAAATTTCCCAATAAATTGTGAGCAATTTTAGTAGGACCTAATCATCTTTTTAAACACAGATTAGATGTTAGATCTAAGGGTAGAGATTTCTGAGCTGGAGGCAGGAAGGGGTTATATTCCATCCACAGAGAACCAAGATGAGGATGAGGAGAGAGGAAAGAATTGTGAATAAATATTCTTATCCGCAGCAGTAACTCTTAAAATAACTTCAGCATAAAAAAAAAGTAATATAAAATATCATAAGAGTTTGTCCTAAAACATAGGAATAAAAGAAGAAATTCAATTTATTAGGCATTTCTGAGTAGTATGTCTAGGCCTTGTGAAAATCAGATGTGGGCTATGTGCAAGAGAAGAGAAATACCGAATTAATTTAAAAAATAAAACAAAACAGGAAAATTGAAGGAATTGAAATCCTATTTTACTTGTAGCATAAGTTTGGAGACTTAATTGCCCTTTAATTGGGTCACATATTTTACGTTTAGTGATTAGTTATCCAGATTAGGTCTTTGAAGCTGGTCACGGTCTTCAGTATCTCTTAGATTGCTGCCATTTTTCCATTTCTATTTCCAAATCTCTAATTCTTTGTCGGGTCCACCGCTGGCCAACCCGAACAGCCCTAGCCTCGTTCCTTTTGGTGGGCGAGTGAATGGCCCGGATTCCTCTTTCCCTCCTGCCCCTTTGGAAGGAGACGGGGGAAGAGAGCCGTGAAAAGAGGTGAGCACACCGCCGGCCCCAACCAACCTGGTTAAAGGACACTCAGATGCGGCGGGGGTTCTGTTGAGCAGTTCCGTTTATTATCACACAAGCACTTGCTTTTAAAGGCAAATGGGGAAGGGAGGTTTTTTACATAATCTTATCAGCTTAAAGGTCAAGGGCATGCATCCTGTCTCAATGCCTAGCTATTGCAACCACACAGTGTTCACAAGCGCAGAAGCCCGTATTTGGCCAATAAGGGCTAAGGCAAGGTTCCCGCAGACACCCCCACCCTACTTCCTCCCAGCGCCGTCTTAGGCTGCCACATTAATACACCCTTGTGGGCCCATAATGGTGCCGCTTGTAATGTCACGTAAGGTGGCGTTAGTTTTTAAGGCCCGACAATTCTTATCTTTACTACCTCATGGCTGGATTTTGCAATAGCCTTCTTAATTATTTCCCCACCTACGATATCCCTCTCTAATTCTTCCCACACACTGCTACTATTATGTCTTGACTATACTAAAAAACAATTAAAAATTAGTACTTCATTATTTGCTTGATACATTTCTGACTTCTTAGCCTGGTCTTCATTAAAAGCCTACGATCGAACATTAAGTCTATTTCTCCCTAAATCCTATCAATAATTTCACATAGTCTCTTTCCTAGGCAGTGAGCCATTCCAGTGCTCCAAAACCTGCCTTAGAATTTCCAGCCTCCACACTTGAGCTCAATCTGTTTTATTGGCCAGGAGTGGCCTATTTCCTCAAACTAAGCACCCACCAAATCACACTCTAGGCTTCTGGAGAGACCCATCTTCTCTCTCATCCCCTTCAAACCTTTCACTCCCACCCTGCTGGATATGAAGTCTTTCTACACTCAACTTTTCTAATCATTGATTGAGTTATCTAAATGACATCATTTATGGGCTGGTAGAAGTAATTTTTTAAAAAATGTATTTGAAATACATTTTATTTCTCTAACTAGATGGAATGTTCCTTGGATTCATGGATTGTATATGTTCATGTACATTAGGATTTAAATGTCACTTCTATCATCTCTAAATTTTATGACTTCATCCTACCTTTTTAAACTTGAATTTCCATAAACCTCAATTTCCCTTTCTTTAAAATGAGGCATGATAGTAGTCCATTAATTCATTCTTTTCTCATGGCTCAACCAACGAATATTTAGTAAATATGTTACTGCCATTATTGATATTCAACTCTATACCCCACAGATATGTACAATCAACTATGTTGCAATAAAAATAAAAATTAAAAAAAAATTTGTTTCTGCCACCTATTTCGCCAGTTGCTGCATATAAAGAGAACAAAACAGAAACAAGCCCTGCCCTCATGAAGCTTGAAATAAAGACATAAATAAAATAAACCTAAAAGAGCACTCAACACATTTTAGTAGCCTTCCCTCCATAATAGTAGTAATAATAAAAGCTAATATTTATTAAATTCTTATTATGTGCCATGCATGTAAAACACTGTTCCAAATGTTTTCTCTCTGTCAACCACCCTGTGAGAAAGGTACTACTATCAATTCTACTTTTCAGATGAGGAAACACAGGGGCAAAGACATCAAGTCTTTTACCCAAGATTACACACTCATAGGTGAGGGTACCAGAACTAAACCCAGAAGCATGAACTCCAGAGCTCATAAACTGAACTACTAAGCTAGACTGCATTATAGACTACAGAAAATCTCACCCAGTGGCCTGTTCACACAGGATATCCAGTCATTGTTTGTGGTTGGTTTCCATTACAAATAAGTACACCATTATCCAAAAGAAACATAATGCAAACCACAAATGTAAGCCACATATGCAATTTAATATTTTCTAGTAGCCATGTTAAAAAAAAGCCAAAAAAACAAACAAAGAAAATGAAGTTAATATTAATAATGTATTTTATTTAACCCATATAGTCAACATATTATCACTTCAACATGTAATTCATATACAAATTATTAACATGATATTTTTCTTTCTTTTTTTTTTGACTAAGTTCTCAAAATCCTGTGTGTTTTTCACACTTAAAATGCATCTCAATTCAGACTAGCTACACATCAAGCACTTGATAGCCACATGTAGTTAGTGGCTACTGTGTTGGACAGAGAAGGGATAATATTATTGCTGACCAGTAAGCTCACACATCAAAGAAGCATAATCATTATTAAATTGGAGCCATAGGGAGTGTGGCGCTGGGAGCACTGAGGCCGTGGGTTCGGATCCTACATAGGGATGGCCGGTGAGCTCGCTGGCTGAGCGTGGTGCAGGCGACACCAAGCCAAGGGTTCTGATCCCCTTACTGGTCAAAAAAAAAAAAAAAAAATCAGAGCCATAGGGTTCAATCTTGGAGCACAACTATGATAAAAGAAATGCAGTACTGAAAATCAAAGTGAACTTAAGATGATTCAAACCTTTTACTGGTATGTCATGAAAGTCATGAAGGGAACCTAAACACACAGATTACAGTGCAGATTGCTGGAATTCTTCTATGGCCTGACCACTTCATTATATTCTCCAGCACCTCAGACTCTCGAAATTCTTTCCAGTCACAACAATTCCTTGAACTTGTTAAGACAAGTGAACAGATATGATGTAGTGGGGGAGGGGAGGGGAAGGAAAGAGGAACGAGTAAAGGGTCATGAAAATGAACTATAATGTATATTGAGAAGTTAAAATAAAGAAATAATAAATAAATAAATAGATAGATAGATAAATAGATAAATAAATAATACATTCTTTCTTATCTACTCGTATCCCAAGCGGCTTTTCTCTCCTCATTTTCCCCAGCCTTTTGATCATATAAAACCATAGCAACTTTGGAGAATTCTTCTCCTTTTCCTATTTACTACCTTTGTAATTCCCTGTCATTATCACAGCATCACAAAAACCCAAAGATGTCATCAGATAGAGAACTCTCCCAGGAAAGTAGGGAAATGTGGAGAGGAGGACTAGAAAAGAGATGATTTTTTTCTTTGGCTGATCGTTTTGGAGAGTGGAAGTGGGAAAGGCTCTGATTCTTCCCACGGCAGCAAACAGCTTCTGTTTAGTCGTGTCTCTTCTTTTTCTTCCCTGAAATGCAGAGGAACTAGAGTGGAGTTGAGAGGCACAATTTCCATGAGGAAAAACCACTCATGTTCTTTGCTCCTGTTAGATTCAAGAAATAAAGAACAATGCAGTCTATTGGACTTACACAGGAACTTCAGCCCAGACAATGGGCAAATGTGACCTTGTTTTGCCTCTGATAGAAAAGGCCTCCATGTTTTTCCCATTACCTAATCTGCAATGAGGGGGGAGGCCAGAGCTTTGCAATTTGTAAAAGAATCAAATTACAGCTCTTTGCTCCTCTTTGTCATTACCAAAAAGCAGTCATTAAGTATTTACTTTTTCCTGGTCCTTAAAAACAAAACAGAACAAAACAAAACAAATAAAAACGCCCTTGTTGAACTAAGGGTTCAAATTTAAATTCTGAATACAGATGATGTGGATGTGTAAGAACACGTACGTTGAAGTTCATGAAGTTCAGACAGTTGTTTAGTGACCATTCAGTTACCCTCTTGCGTGCTGCAGTCCCTAAGGGATGGGAGCTTCTTTTTCCCCTTCCACCTTTCTTTTCTGTCTTCCTGTTTCCCTGGCAAAAATTTACGTATCTTTCAATCTCAACCTAGGAAACTTTATAGGTAAGCTTTTCCGAACCTCAAACCCCAAGCCAGAATTGAAACCTCCTTCTTTTGTGCTCTGACTGTGCTGCATACATGACAATTATTAGCAGCATTACAGCACATATTGCTTTCATGGTTTCTTTGTGTCTCTTACTTTTTCTTTCTCTGGCAGTCAGTGCAGTACAGTACCTAATGTATAGCAGGCTTTTGATAAATGTTTGTTGAATGAATAAATTGCTCTCTGCCTTTAAGCCCCTGACACTCTCATCTCAAACTATCAAAGTTTTTCAAGTCTTTGGAAGTCAGTGCTACTTAATAAAAAATAGCTCATTATTCTCTATTTCTTCTGGGTCTTTCCAGTGTTTAGGAGTAAATATGTGGTCCAGACACAGATGGACAGTTATTTTATATTGACATTGCTAACAATATTTAGTGTGAAAGTCTGGCTTGTATGTTTTCACCAAATAGAGAAAAATCTTAACTTTTGGAAGGGGAAAAATAATCTCATTTTCATTTTACATCAAAGAAGGTAATTAATGATGGAAAGAAAGAGTAATATTCCCCATTTAAGCATTATATATCCTCTGGCGGTAGGCATCTTGATATTAGAATAATTAATTTGGTATATATTTTTCGCTTTATTTCTCTTCAGAGGGAATTTGATGTCTGAAAGGAGGAAAATCTACAGACTTAGATGGATATTACAGAGCTCAGCAAAGAATAAGACAAATACTACCTTTACGACAGTTAGTAAAAGTAAAAGTTAGAATATCAAAGAAACTTTCCTTATATACATTTACATGAATTCTCGTTAGAAGTTTGTGGAAGCATTATTCCTTACACAGTCTAATAAGAGAAGATGAAAAACAAATAAGCATATTGCAATGAGCTGTCTCCAGAGGCTGGAGTAGGTGACCTAACAGCAAGTATCAGTTTCTTTCTCATGGTTCTCACCCAGACAAATAAATCAACTTTGGTCTTGGAAGACAATCAAGACAGATATTAGTGTCAAAGCTGATTCCTCCTTTCCTACTTCATAAATGTTTCCAGAAGGATGCAGAGGCAAAGATACGCTTTAGTCAAAGGCTCCCTGGGAGTTTTTACAGTGACCCAGTGTACCATATGATAAAACTCTTTATTTGCAATTATAATCATTTCCTCACTGCTGGTAACAACCTGAATCTCCTGATAAGCTTCCTGTATCAAGTAACCTTCCCCATCTATAGTATTTGTGACAACCAAAACTGGATTGCTGACATTCTGCCCTTGACCAGTCAGGAAAGAACAAATTGACAACATTGCTGGTAGGTTCACACACTGCACATTTTCTCAGAGCAATCACTCAATTTGTGTAGGATGGTTAAGTCCATCAACAAAAAAGGATCCTACTTCATGGCAGATTTTATAACAGAAATTTTTCCTTAAATTTATTTCATCTTCTCAGTTGCTGGAAATATGAATGTAGGTACTGAGTAGCAGGAAGATGTTATTGATATGAAATGAGATGGTGCCTTATCAGAAACAGCAGGTTACTGTGGTGCTCTGTAGAGAGAAAGACCAAGTGAGCAGAGGCTTTCTCATCCAATATCCTGGTTGTAACAAAAACTGGCTTCTGAAACAGATACATTCAGTTTTGAATAGGAGGAATAGGGTTTTCAGAATAAATTATACCTGGGTCTTAGGAAATCATAAAGTGTTCAAATGTTACCCAGATGCCAGCAAACATAATCACCCTGTCCCTTCATATCCATGTTAGTGTGTTCTTCATTCCCATTCCATAGACTGTAGAAACTACATTCCAAAGATTTCTTTGAATTGATTTCACGGTTGGCTGTCCCTGAGCCTCTGTGCCCACTGAAGTAGTTTAGTTTTAGAGACCATTTTCCACACCATCCCAGTTGTCCTTCTACCAAACTGTGTCAACCTTGAAGTAGAACAAAACTATTTCTCACTCTCTACAAAATGCAACTTACACAGCTTTTGAGTGTATAAAAGACTCCACTGAAGGTGGAGCTAGAGAAGCTTACTATGAGAAATGTGAACTGAGAATTTGTTGTTTGGTCCTTCTCTTCCTAAAAATGTTTCCATGAGCCCACTTCAGTGTTGCTTAGCCCTTCTCTACTCTCCAGTTTCTCTTCTCCTTGCTTTTCTCTTTCTAACTTATTCTCTGCCCACAAATTCCCTGCATAATATTTTAGCAATTAATATGGTGAGTGGTCAAGAAATGAAAGGGCTGGACATAGATATTTGAATCAGATGGATGGGGACATCTTTACAGAACCTGTTTGTAGTCTGAGAATGCAGATTTGTAAAAGGCTGAGAACTAAAGAGCTATTTGACCTGCTCTTAATTATTTAGAACTAAATCTCAAATTTTAAGTTATTTTTACCTCCTGAGATTGCTTTTACCTTTAATTTTTTTTTTTTTTTTTTTGCCATTTGGCCAATATTTGTAGCTCTGAAAATTAAACACAAAAAGATTCTTGGTTAAGGGTAAATTTGCAGCTAATAACATGAGAACTGTAATTTTAGGCAAATTCCTTTTTATCTCATAAACTACACGGTATGATAAACAGAAAATATCGCACATTCTGTTGGAGAAGAAAGTTGAAAATTACAATTTGTAACAATAAATATCTGTTAAATTTGAATTTTTAAGTGGGGCTTATGGTGGTTAACTGTCCCAATTTGCCTGGAATGATTTCAGCTTCAACACTGAAAATCCCAGGAAAACTTTCAGTCCCAGGCAAACCCAAACAGTTGGTCGCCCTAGTTGTGATACTGGCTTCTCTCTTATGCACCTAACAGAGTCTCACTCATTTTTTCTTACCTGGAAGATGGAGAGATGTTATTTCCCATCTTCCCTTGTTGAACATACCTGGTGGATATACAATTAAATTTTAGCATGAAGTGAGAGCCACAAATTCTTCTCCACCTACGGTGAAGTATCATTTACCCTGAAAGAAAGAGATGGGGTAGATGGATTTTTAAATTTTCTCTCAGTAGTTTCATATTTTCACTTTGAGCCATAGCACTGACAAAGAGCTGAGGGGGTGGCTTGGGTAAACTCTACAGTCTGTAAGAGTTCATATTTGTTAGAAGTTAAATGAGATAAAGAAATTAAATCAAATCTGTTCAGCCTCCTCCACGTTAAAAAGAAGAGTCTTGAGAGTTTTTAAATTAAAATAAAAATTGAAGTTTTAGCCTCTGACAAGGTCTTACTCATAGAAAAGTAGTACCTCCCTAGACCCCCTTCATGGGCAGCTGCCCTCGCCCCCCACCTGTGTGAGTGCTAGCAACTAGCAAAGCACAGCTGCCCCCTTGGTTTTGGCTAAATGGAGGCTTCTTTGCCCAGCAGCCCATTCCCCATCTTCCAGCTCAGCAGACATAAATTACAGAGGGCCAAATCTCCTGTTATGTTGTAGTTTGTAATTCTGTGCTATAATTTCTGTTGCAGAGCTTCCTATGGCAACAGACTGAAGCTAGTTCCCAACTGAGATCATATCGCTCCTTGGCTTCGTTTCCCCACAAAACTTCTCCAGGGAATGGAGATTTGTTCTTTGTTAAAACTCCAATAGCCTGAATGGCACCTGGAAAATACTAGGCATTTAATAAATATCTCATGAATGAACATATGAGGGATTTCTGATGGGAGCTGTAATGGGTACAAGCTTTCTGGAGAGCAATTTAGCAATATGCACCCAAAACATTATACTTTTATTATCTTCTCACCCACTATTTCCACATTTTTAGGAAATTATCTTCAAAAAAGTCAAAACATTAGGTAAAGATTTACATGGAAACATGTATATCTATGAGTTTTAATATATCAAAAAGTAGAAATAACACAAGGTTTCAAAAATTAGAGGAATAGTGAAATAAATTATGGTACCTACTTCAGTAAGATGGAATATTATTTAGCTTTTAAAAACTGTGATATGGGGAAAACATTGGTGGAAATATGAAATGGTTTAGCCATTCTGGAGAAAAATATTTCAGTGTATAAATTAAATATTCATATAACCTATTATCAAGCAATTTCATTCCTATATATATCACAAATCAGAAAGGGACATGGGTGCAAATATAGATTGGAGGTAACACAGGAGCCCATCCCTAGGGAAATAAAATATATGAGCTCTTGAAATAAACAACACACCTGCAAGTTCATGCACAAACAATGACAGGATTAATGGGAGAAATAAGATTGATATCGTTTGCTATAAAGCTTTGCAATTTTATAAAAAGCACTCTAACATACACAATAATAATATTAATTTAAATAAGTGGCACCATTTAAAAAAGAAAGGTTAAATTTCTAATTAAATTTAAAAGAAAACTATTGCAATATATAGGTCCTTACCTTAAAATAAGAAGAATATTGCCTGATTGGAAGAGGTACAAAGAAGGGGAGAGGGTGAATTAAAGAGACAAGGACAGAGACTTCTTCACAAGTTGCATATGAAGAAAAAATTTCAGGTTTTGCCAGGAAAAGATTCCTTTGACTCTTTTCTCTTGTGTTTGCTTCTTTTGCATAATGGTGTGGCAAAACCACACAAAAAGTACTTTCAAGACAGTGTCTGTAGTCAAAATAGGTCAAAAAGAAAAACATTGATGAATGAGAATTTTGAATAATAATGTGTTTTCGTGTGGCTTGCTATGTTCAACTGTGTTAGTGTACTTTGTGCTTGTTTATAGTCTCATTTGTTGATACAATAGATTAACACAGATGTGCTTACAAGCTAACAGTATATGATTTACAAGAATACATACATATGCAAGCACATAAGTAAAATGTATTATAGGTATACCTACAAGGAAAGTAGATGGGACCAGGGATGGAAAATGAAAATGAAGGTAAAAATAAAATTAACCAAGAATGCACTTTGTATTTCCCAGTGATGATAGAGTGCCTTGAATGGACATATATTATTAAAACTACATTTATAGGAAAGAATAAACCAAAGAACACAAAAATTGTTTTAAAAATCAAAGAAAAAAAGATACTGTGTATGTATATTTATTGTTATGAAAATGTAAGCCCAAACACTGGTGAATAAAAAAGAAGTTACAAAAGAATATTGAAAATTATTTGTGTATCTCTGAAATATCTGAAAGCATGATTTAAAGATGTTAATTGTGGCTATTTTTAGTGTAAATTTTACACTATATTTTTAGTGTATATTTTAAGTGTAATATTTTAGGTGATTTCTATTTTTTGTTTTCTGCACCTTAAAGTATTTTAGAAGAAATATATAATCTTTTTGTAATCAAACAGAGAAAAACTTTTTATTTTTTAAAATTAAAATAAATTTTTAAATATTATTTATGAAGATGCTGTGTCAGCTGTTCTTCCTTGTGTAAAATATATATTCAAACACAATAAAACCTCGATTGAGAAAAATCAGTCTTCACTGAGCAAATAAGCAGTGCTTAAATACCCTAATTACAGGGGCAGAGTGTTTCTTTGGGAAAATATTGACATTAGTCTATTTTAATCCATGAGAGAATGTTACATGGCATTTTTCTACATTTATAATAACTTTTTAAGGAAAAAATTTAGAAACTTATACAACATGATTTATGATATTTTAAAGATAGGGAAATAGTTCTTTTTATTAAAAAATTGCTATGTCTTTTGACATTTCAGAAATTTGGCATAAAATTGGTAAATGAGTAAGATGCCAGGTCTCACATCACTTTGTGAACCTGTACTAGCGTAATATTTTCTTTATTGAAAAAAGCAAGTCATAAAGTAGAATCTTGCTATTAAAAAATGCAATGTGAACCTAGCTGAGGAGATGGATGAAAGAACTGCAAAGGCCTCAAGCTGTAAACTACCCACCTGGGTAATCCAAGCCAACTGGAAAAAAATGGAGGCAATAGCACAAAATTACCTTCTGAAACTTTAAAACCTTACTTTTGGAACAAAGATGGTGAACTTTTGTAATCGTGAACCTCCTTAATGAGTACCATTTATTTTATGAGGGCACATAACTGAATGGTGCTGCAAAGGTAAAATAAGAAGGTTTTATGTAGTTGGGGGATGACATAATTATCCTGAGAGCAGTTGTGCTAAGGCAGCCTGGTAGTGAGCTAAGTGCACTGGCCTTGGGGTTAGAAGACCTGAGATTCTGGCTGTGCATCTTACTAGCTGTGCGCCTTTGTGCATCTCTCAGAGGACTTTGGTAACTTAGCAGTACCTCCTCTACCACTTAGAATAAATACGATCAATTATGTGAAAACACTTAGTAAATGCTAAAGGACTATTCCAGTGCAATTCGTTATTTTTAGTATCCAAAGTTAAGCCAGTAACATGCTAAGTGATATAGTTCGTTTTCTCATTCAGGAGTGTATTAGTCCATTTCTGTTGCTTATAACAAAATACACAGAACTGGGCGATTTGTAAGAAAATGAAATTTATTGCTTACACTTTTGGAGGCTGGAAGTCCAGATTCCAGGGAGCGCATTTGGTGGGGGTTTTCCTTGGTGGTGGCTTCAGTGGCACAGTGTGTCACATTGCAAGATGGCAGAAGCAGCTCCTCATGTGCTCTCCTTTTAAAGCCCTCAGAACCACACCCTTGACCACCATTATTAATCTATTCACTATGCCATGGTCCTACAATCTAATCACGTCTTTAAAGCCCCATCTTTCAATTGTCATAATAGGATTTCCCACTCTCAACAGTTACAGTTGGAATTAAACTTCTCATATACAAACTTTGGGGAACACAATTCAATCAATCCAGCAAAGAGTTTGCAAGAGGGACCAACATGTGTGGGGCAGGTACATACATATAAAAGATCTGAAAGAGCCTCAGACGCACCAGCAGGGCTGACTGATGAAGGTATTTCTCTTCCAAGAGAGTCAGTAAAGGCTGGAGGAGGTGACTGCTTTTTCAAATGTGAAGACAGCAATTCAAGACTTCAAGGAACATGAAAAATCAAGGAAACATTATACCATCAAAGGAACATGTTAATTTCTTAGTGACCAACAGCAAAGAAATGAAACTCTATTTTCACTTGCTAGGCCAAAAAAAATATTGTTTTTTAAAAAGAGAAACAAAATTGATAAACCTGTAGCTTAAATAAGTGAAAAAGAGATAAAACTCAAATAAAATCAGAAATGAAATAGTAGGCATTTCAACTGATACGCAAAAGTACAAAGGATCATAAGCAACTAATATGAAAAATTATATGCCAAAAAATTGGATAACCTGGAAGAAATAAATTTCTAGATACACACAATCCACCAAGACTAAATTATGAGAAAATAAAAAATCAGAATAGACTCATAACAAGTAAGGAGGCTGAATCCATAATCAAAAACATCCCAACAAATAAAAGCCCAGGACCAGATGGTTTCACTGGTCCATTCTACCAAAAACTTATAGAAAAATTTATAGCAATTCTTCCTGAACTTTTCCAACTTCCTGAACTTTTCCAACAAATTGAAAAAGAAGGAACAGTTCTAATTCATTTTACAAGGCCAGCACTACCCTGATATCTAAGACAGACAAAGACACTACAAAAAAAGAAAGGTATAGGCCAATATTCCTGATGAACATAGATCCAAGTATTCTCAAAAAAATGCTAGCAAACTGAGTTCAACAGCACACTAAAGGGATCATACACCATAATGAAGTGAGATATTATCCCTGAAATACAAAGATGGTTCCATATATGCAAATCAATAAACATGACACACCATGATAACAGAATGAAAGAAAAAAAATAATGTGATCATCTCAATTGATGTAGAAAAAGCATTTGACAAAATTCAATAGCCTTTCATGATAAAAACTCTCCACAAATGAGGTAGAGAAGAAATGTACCTCAACACAATGAAGGCCATATACAAGTATGACAAACCCACTGCTAACATCATACTCAACAGTGAAAAGCTGAAAGCTGTTCCATTAAGATCAGAAACAAGACAAGAAAGCCCACTCTAACCATTTCTATCCAACATAGCACTGGATGTTTTAGGTAGAGCAATTAGGCAAGAAAAATAAATAAAAGGTATTTAAATTGGAAAGAAAGAATTAGGAGTGCCTTTGTTTGTAGATGACATAATCTTATATGTAGAAAACCCTAAAGACTAAACCAAAAACTGTTAAAATTAATAAATGGATTCACTAAAGTTGCATTATACAAAATCAACATACAAAAATAAGTTGCATTTCTATATTCTAATAATAAGCTTTTCATAAAAGAAATTAATAAAACATTCTCATTTATGATAGCATTAAAAAAATTTAGGAATAAATTTAACCAAAAAGGAGAAAGATCTGTACTCTGAAAATTGTAAATCTTTGAAAGAAATTAAAGACAACAAAAATAAATGGGAAAACATTTTCTGTTTATGATTTGGAAGAATTAATATCTTTAAAATGCCCATACTATTCAAAGCAATCTACAGATTTAATACAATCGTTATCAAAAGTCCAAGGCCACATATTCAATGGTAAAGGGTAAAAATATAACTGGCTAAGGGGGCTGAAGCACAACCTTTGATCAATATGTGGCTTTAGCCAACTCAAGGATAATCATTAGGGTAGCCAGGCTAAAAGATTAAAACAAGGGAAAAAATATGAGCAAGGGCATCACAGACTGAATACTTCAGGCAAAATAAACTTTGCAAAATTAGTTAAGTCAAGTCATTCAACAAATAAATAAATAAACCCTCAAGCAAACAATAACAACTCCCAAGTTGAGGTGAATTAGTTTCTAGACTTGCTACAATATTTGATTTAAATGTACAGTTTTCAACACCAAGAAGTTATGACATGCAAACAACAGCAATAACAACAGAAAAATATGATCAATATACAAGAAAAAAGAAGACAATATACAAGAAAAAAAGAAGGCAATAGAAAATGTTTTGAAGGAGAGTGGATGGTCATTTCAGCCAACAAAGACTTTAAAGAAGCTATGATAGCTGTATTCAAAAAACCAGATGAAATCATGCTTAAAAAATTGAAGGAAGATATTATGATGGTGCTTTCTCAAATAGAAAGTATCAATGTGGATAGATATTATTTAAAAAAGGAATTTCTGAAGTAAAAAAACTACTAGGTAACTTCAACATTATATTTGAACTGAAAGAAGAAAGATTCAGTAACCTTGAAGACAGATCAGTGGAGATGATGCAATCTAAAAAACTGAGAGAAAAGAGGATAAAGAAAAATGAACACATTCAGAGACGTGTGATTAAGTGCACCGACATATGTGTAACTTTACTACCAAAAAGAGAGGAAGGAGAGGAAGGGACAGAAAAAATATTTCTAAAAATAACAGCAAAAATTTCCTAAATACCATAATTGGATTTCCTGTCCTCTTAACACTGTTACAGTGGAGATCAAGTTTCCTATACATAAACTTTTGGGAGACACAGTTAACCCATAGCTTTGTGGGAACTGCTACAGAGCCTAGTGGTCTCAGTGAATTTAAGAGGCAGAGATGAGAGTTTCGGAAAACCAATACGGATAGAATTTGTGGGGCAGAGTATCAAAGCAGAGAAAGCTGCTCCATAGAGTTCCCAGCATCTACAGAGGGGTTCTATTGACTCTTTACACTTATCTGTATATGGTGAGGTGAAACTCTTTAAGGCTTAGAGGTAAAACACATTAGAAAGTGGTATGTAGAACAATTTTCTGAGCTTGTACTGGGAATGGTTCATGTTCCTACCAGCAAGACTAGAGACCTCCTAATAAACAAGTCATTAGATACAGTTTTCAAAAGGGTCTTCCCTAGTAATGAGGCTAAATTATCTTCAGAAGAAAAGGCTGTCTGGACTCACTGCAACCCAGCTTAAAAGGTAAGTCTTAAAATTATCTAACCAAGTCTCAGGCAATTTTGTTCTTGCCAGAACAAAATCTGATACTAAAAGGGGGAAAAAATCTATGACAAAATCCAGGACTCAACAGTGTAAAATTCATGATGTCTGGCACCCACATAAAAATTACTGCATGAAAAAAAGTGAGAAAATAAGACCTATAACCAGAAGATAAAAAATTAATCAGTACAATAGAAACAGAAATGGCAGAATTGATAGAATTAGCAGATAAGTATCTTAAAGGATCTGGTTTAAAGCATATTAAAACACTCAAGGATGTGAAGAAAAGCATAAAAATAACAAGTGCAAAATTACAACATATAAAAATTCAAAATAGAAGTTTTACAGATTAAAAATACAGTATCTGAAATGAAAAATACACTAAATGGTATTAAAAAGTGTATTTGAAATTTCAGAAGGAAGATCCACAAACTTG
>NW_007733948.1:67198-67949 GCF_000696425.1 Galeopterus variegatus
TGAAAATTAATGAACAGAGCCTCAGAAATCTATGGTAGCTGTCAGGCTGGATCACAGACCTATCTGCCCCATCCTGTGCAGGTCCTGTGAGTCAGGTAGTTGAAAAAAGATTCTGGCAGCTGGTAACAGGATAGACATCCTTTATTCCAATGCAAGCTCTGCTGGCCAGTGGTTCAGAGCTGCTGCCTTTCATACACTGCTGCCTTCCATTCCGAAAGTACACAATAGTGGCAACAAGCCGAGGAGTACATGGGCACACATGTGAACTTACCCTACTCTTACATAACTTGTTTACAANTCATTTTATTAAGATTTATTACAGTCAATTTTCAGTATTCACCATAATTATGCCCCTAACACTGAACTATCAAAAAATAAAATACTGCTTCTAGGGAAAGGAGGTGCCAGAGTTGAAATTCAAATCCAGACCCATCAGCTCCAGAGCCAGAATTTCCTATACCACCCTGCACCATGCCCCACTGTCTCCATCCTCTGGTCATCTCTGTATGAGAGCTCAAACAAGAAGGCAGAGAGTCTCCTTGTTCAACTCTAGCTGGAAACTTGTGCATCTGGTGACTCCAGTTTTTCCCAGCTCTTTACTGTCCACCAATGACCATAAAAGCAGCAGGTAACGATTTGATGAGGATCAGCTGTATTTATAACTATTTTTTTAATGTCTGTCTTGCTCATCTGTAATTTTCACTAGGGCAGGAGCTGTGTTTATCTCGTTTACCATCACTCCATTTATATG
>NW_007733948.1:68006-68579 GCF_000696425.1 Galeopterus variegatus
TGGTGGTACCTCATGGATGGATTTAACCTGTCTGGCCATTTATTAAAGTTTGAGCTACTATATAACTTTCTCTCCCTGGTAGGATCCTCATTCACTCACAGGTCCAGGATCCAAGATAGAGAACTCATCCCTGCCAATCTTCTCCTCCAGAGCTGAGGCTTGTTTCTGTTATACCTGATATAGCCTTTCTCCCCCATGATTCGTGATCCAGCATCCCACCCATACTAGTGAAAATTCTTGAGTGCATAAAAACAGAAACTGACTCAGATTAACTTTAGCAGAAAGAGAATTTGTTAGATGTCTAACAAATTTTTAGTGACAGAGAATGAAGCTTGAATTGTAACCAAAGGAGTCAAAGCACAGGTAAACTTCTCTTGGGGGGACTCTCTGCTTAGGATACTGCTGGGGTGGCATCACTCTGCACTACTAGCCAGTCATCACAATGTGCTATTAGAGTCTTCACCCCATCACAACAGCTTCACAGAATTTCAGTCTGGCCTTGCATCTTTTTATCTCTGGCTTGGAACTCACATGCCCAAGCTCTGGCTGGCAAAGAGTAGGGAGAGGAATTAT
>NW_007733948.1:70013-70942 GCF_000696425.1 Galeopterus variegatus
CGCAACCCTTGGCTTGGTGTCACCCACACCGCTCTCAGCCAGTGAGTGCACCGGCCATCCCGATATAGGATCTGAACCCGTGGCCTTGGCACTTCAGCGCCGCTGTGCTCCCAGTGCCGCACTCTCCCAAGTGCGCCACGGGGTCGCCCGGGATCCTGGTTTTGACAAAATCAAATTAGATTTTAGGCTCTTTGGTTAGTGCAGCAGGAAGTGCAGCAGGACTTTTATCAGGAAGATAGTCCTAAAATAATAACATGAAAGAGACAGATCTGTAATACCCTGACAAGGTCATTTTTTGCCATATCCTATTCCTCATTCTTGATCCAGGAAAAAATAAAGTGTGGGGTGCAGAGAAACTCTGAGATGGAGAAGAGAAATATCACCTCCTCTGTCACAAGATATTTCATGTTTTTCCAATATCATTCAAATAACTTGATCATTCTTTGTTGGATCTTTAACCCTTCTATTGTATGTCTCATGGCTTTTGAAATCTTTTTACAATGAAGTTGAAAATAAATGTGGATAATATAAAGCAATTAATTTTTATTTAAAGAGTATAATTACAATCCAGAATAAAAGTCTTTTGATACCTAACATTTGCCTAAATTTTTAAACAGGTGCTCTTTTATAGCACTAATTTTTAATGTTTATTGCTTGTTTGTCTGTCTTTTCCAGGAGACTGCAAGTTCCATAAAGATAGAACCTGTTTATCTCACCTTTTCTCCACCACCCAGCACAGTGCCTAAAACAGAGAAGCCCTGCATATATCCGTGTGTGTGTATATATATATGTTTCAGCTCTATAATGTGTTTAGGTCAGAATCTGTTGCGGATACACAGTAGACAAATGTTAGTTGGAAGGGGTGAGGAAGGGAAAATGAATAAAGCTACACGTGTAAATAAATCAACTGAAAACAAAATTGTCTTGTT
>NW_007733948.1:71420-80189 GCF_000696425.1 Galeopterus variegatus
GAAGAAAAACATTATAGGCCCTTTGCAAGTACAAAATCTTTTATGCACCAAAAGAAGATAATGTCCTTGAGTGAAGGAATGGGGCAGACCTCGTTATGAGTTTATTCTATAAAACACAAGAGCTGTTCTCAAGAACCACGTGAGCAGATTCATTCTGTGCAGACCCTGGGACCCACTTCTCTAGGACTCTGATTTATGGGGTTGCTGCCCAGGAATGTGCATGAAGCTGGCCCTCAAACACTCTACAAGAAACAAGACAAGAGGAGTGGGCCAGCACAGGCTGGGATTTCATTTGTGGCTGCAGCTAGGATCTACAAAGTGCAGGGGTTTGCCGCCTTGCTCCTTGGATTTTGTATTTCTAATTTACATATTTGTCTATTTTACAGCAGAAAATATTTTATTTCCTTCCATCCCCAAAGTTTGGAGAAGGTTTTCTCAAAGAAAGAGACTGGGTGTCCTGAAATCTCCTTTTGAGGAGGAAATTCTCCCTAGTTATAAATGGTTAACCTATCTGGCATTCCACATAGTTTCTTTTCTTTTCTTTTCATTTTTCTGTACACTGTAGACCCTTGGCCACTGGGTACTCTTAGAACCAGAAATTGCTTGTGGGGGAGTTGAACAATTTTTACCTTAACCTTGTTACTGTAGCATTTTGCATAATATATATAATTTTTAGTGAAATCTTTTCATAAAACTGAACACACTACAGGTATTCCGCCTACACAGCCCTCTAATTTCATACCCCTGATGGATTTCCCTACAATGTTGCTAGGAGACCAAGACACTTTCTAACAAAAGATGCAGAGCACATCAGCCATGGAGACATCTGCTCCCTCAAATTTGGTTGCTTGTGGCAAATGCAGCTTCTTAAAATGTGCTGTTTATGACAATACAAGTAACAGTGGGGAAATTTCTTAGCACACTGAGGTAGGGACGCAGTACTCTTCTGAGCAGTATCACCAACTTGCTCTTCTTTTTATTTTATGACCACAGAGGTAGAACAGAGCTATGGGATTTATTTTATCATGGGGGCAAAGACATATCCTGCTGCTGGTCTTTTCCATTTTAGAACTTGAGATAAGGGAGAATCAGAGTAAGAGTCAAGGATTGATAAGAAACAGATTTCTCTCAGCATTTTCTAAAATTTACCCTTGATTTTCTTCATTTTGATACCCCAAAATTATGGGGCACATTATTAAGCCATGGCATGCCAAGATTTTCTCCATTGATGTCATAATTTATATTCTAAGGTGGCAATCTAATTAGCAAAAATCATATTAGTAATTTTTACATTTTAAAAATTATAGAAGTTTTTTTGGTAATAGATCTTGTTTGTCATCAAATGAAACTCTAGGGAAGGCTGATGAGATACCAGTGCAGAAATCCCATTGTAGTCAGGAACAAATACAAGCTCCCTCTATGACCACTGTTAGGAACTGAATGTTTGTGTCCGCCTCCCCCCGGTTCATATGTTGAAGCCCTAATTCCTAGTGTGATGGCATTTGGAAATGGGGTCTTTGGGAGGTGATTGGATTTAGATGAAGTCATGAGGATGGGGTCCCCATGATAGGATTAGTGCCCTTAGAAGAAGAGACCAGAGAGCTTGTTCTCTCTCTCTACCATATGAGAACACAGCAAGAAGACAGCTCTCTGCAAACTAGTAAGGGAGCCTATAGCAGGAACTAAGTTGGAGCGCACTTCACCTTGTACTTCTCAGCCTCCAGAACTGTAAGAAATAAATGCCTGTTGTTTAAGCTACACAGTCTAGGGTATTTTGTTATAGCAACCTGAGCAGACTAAAACAACCATAAATTTGGAACAACTGAGTGACTGGACAGCACATGCTCCAGAAGTACTTGATCCAAAAATAATGTATAGCTCCTGGGACCCTATCCTGGCAAAACATTACTAAGCTCCTCTACTGTACAAAAACTGCCTTTTCTAGTCTAAGCCCTTCATTTGCTTATTCTCCCCAAACTTTCTTCCTTCTTGACACTCGAGTATGTTCCCTCTCTACTTCAGCAGTCCCCTTTGTTTGGAACATTTTCCATTTCTTTAACTTCCAATGGACATTTTTTTTTTTTTTTGGTTATGAATATTGATGGCGTATGAAGCAAATTATCACCACTCATGCTTAAGGTGTGATGGCCAGATCCATACTGGCAGCATGCCCATTTTTTTTTGGTTATGAATATTCATGGCGTATAAAGCAAATTATCACCACTCATGCTTAAGGTGTGATGGCCAGATCCATACTGGCAGCATGCCCATTACCACAAATTGTTATTATATCCCGTGTCCCCCACCCATTTATCCCCCCAATCATCCCCAACCTCCCTCTCCCTCCCCCTTTCTGCACTCCACTTTGTATCCCTAGGAATGTTCCCTCCCTCTGAATGTCCAACGCACTACTGTGGTCTTTCTTTCCTTCCTTCTTTCTCTCTTAGCTCCCGCTTATGAGTGGGTACATGCGGTATTTATCCCTCTGTGCTTTGCTTATTTCACTCAATATAAGTTTCTCCAGGCTCATCCTTGTTGCAAATGGGAGAATTTCATTCTTTTTTATGGCAGAATGGTATTCTGTGGTGTATATATACCACAGTTTCCTTATCCAATCATATCAACCATCAATGGACATTTAGGTTGGTTCAATATCTCAGCTATTGTGAACAGAGCTGCAATGAACACAGGAGTGCAGATATCCCTTCAACATGATAATTTCCATTCCTTTGGGTATAGACCCAGAAGCGGAATTGCTGGATCATATGGAAGATCTATCTGTAGTTGTTTGCAAAACCTCCATGCTGTTTTCCATAGTGGTTGTATTAATTTACAGTGCCACCAACAGTGTAGGAGCATTCCCTTCTCTCCATATCCTCACCAGCATTTGTTGTTCTCTATCTTTTTGTTTCAAAATGGATTAAATACTTAAGTATAAGACCTGAAACTGTAAAATTACTAGGGGAAAATATAGGTGAAACACTTCAGGAACTAGGTCTGGGCACAGACTTTATGAACATGAGCCTGAAAGCACAAGCAGCAAAAGAAAAAATAAACAAATGAGACTATATCAAATTAAAAAGGTTCCACACAGCAAAGTAAACAATCAACAGAATGAAATGACAACCTACAGAGTGGGAGAAAATTTTTGCTAACTATGCATCTGACAAGGGATTAATGTCCATAATATACAAGGAACTCAAACAATTCCACATTAAAAATCAAATAACTCAGTTAAAAAATGGGCAAAGAAGCTGAATAGACAATTTTCAAAGGAAGACATAACAAAAGGCCAATAGGTACATGAAAAAATGCTCAACATCACTAGTCATCAGGGAAATGCAAATTAAAACTACATTGAGATATCATCTCACCCCAGTTAGACTGGCTATAATCCAATGGACTTTTCAAATATCAGCTCAGTTGTCCCTAAGCTGGGGACATATTTGTTGAATAAATGACTGAGACACCTAGTGCTGTGTTCTCTAGAACTCTGTCTCTCCAGTTTTATCTTATTCTTGAGCTGCGACTCTCTACTTTCTATCCATCATTCTAGGTAACTTCGAGTATTTTAGTCTTGTTTTCTTTTCTTCCTCCCATGTTCCTCAACCCTGAGGTGATTATCTCCTTCCAAAGCTCAGCTAATCCTGAAAACTTCCAAACCTAAATATTCAGTCTTCACCTCTCATTCCCACTCTAGTTTTCCAGTTTTATTCTGTGTTTAAGATACAGCCACTTGAAGGTTCTTCAATTATTTCAAATTTCACTTGGGTAAAATAGATGAAAGAGCAAGAAAAAAAAAACTTTGCTTTTGGGAGTCATAAATATTTAGTACTGTGTGACTTTGGGAAAATTATTTAACCTCTCTGAGCCTACATTTCCTTACTTATAACATTTAAATATTAACACTGTCTTTCAATATTGTTTAGAGATTTGGATACATATATGTACATATATAACCACACACATACAGTGTGTCTATGTATGTATGCTTGGTATTCAATGCTTGACACAGTCAACAGCCACTAATAAGCTCTTATTACTTTACATATTTATTAGATTAATTCATCTCCCCAATCTTGTACACTTTCCCATCTTGTTTTTAAAACAATAAAATCCCCATTTTTCTTAAGCACTTAGGCTTAATATATTAGAGACATTTTTCTACTCCACAAATGTGTCAAATCAGTCAGCTCAGTTGTCCCTAAGTTGGGGACATATTTGTTGAATAAATGACTGAGACACCTAGTGCTGTGTTCTCTAGAACTCTGTCTCTCCAGTTCTATCTTATTCTCGAGCTGCCACTCTCTACTTTCTATCCATCATTCTAGGTAACTTCGAGTATTTTAGTCTTGTTTTCTTTTCTTCCTCCCATGTTCCTCAACCCTGAAGTGATTATCTCCTTCCAAAGCTCAGCTAATCCTGAAAACTTCCAAACCTAAATATTCAGTCTTCACCTCTCATTCCCACTCTAGTTTTCCAGTTTTATTCTGTGTTTAAGATACAGCCACTTGAAGGTTCTTCAATTATTTCAAATTTCACTTGGGTAAAATAGATGAAAGAGCAAGAAAAAAAAAACTTTGCTTTTGGGAGTCATAAATATTTAGTACTGTGTGACTTTGGGAAAATTATTTAACCTCTCTGAGCCTACATTTCCTTACTTATAACATTTAAATATTAACACTGTCTTTCAATATTGTTTAGAGATTTGGATACATATATGTACATATATAACCACACACATACAGTGTGTCTATGTATGTATGCTTGGTATTCAATGCTTGACACAGTCAACAGCCACTAATAAGCTCTTATTACTTTACATATTTATTAGATTAATTCATCTCCCCAATCTTGTACACTTTCCCATCTTGTTTTTAAAACAATAAAATCCCCATTTTTCTTAAGCACTTAGGCTTAATATATTAGAGACATTTTTCTACTCCACAAATGTGTCAAATCAGAAATCAAATACTATTTCCTTCCTTCCAACTGTGTCTCTAATTCAAGACGTTAAATTCAAAATGTTGCTCTCGTTTTCACCACCCTGATCCGGGCCCACATACTTGGCCCTAGACCATGTAACCAGGCTTCTAATCTTTTTCTCAGCTCCAGGTCTCTCACGCTGTACCTGTTACTTGTTGAATCTTCCTAAAGTATATGATTTTACTAACACGATCCTCCTGGAAAAGCTATCACTCACGGTGGAATCAAGTCCAGCTTTCCCCTCCCATTTCAGCTCTTCTCTCTTATCCCCCGAGCCTATCCTCCTTGTGGATTGCACGAGCCCTATGATCCAGTCAGTCCTTTCTTCTTTCTGGACTCTTCACACTTCATACTTTGTGATGGTCCCCCGGTGGAATCAAGTCCAGCTTTCCCCTCCCATTTCAGCTCTTCTCTCTTATCCCCCGAGCCTATCCTCCTTGTGGATTGCACGAGCCCAATGATCCAGTCAGTCCTTTCTTCTTTCTGGACTCTTCACACTTCATACTTTGTGATGGTCCCCAGTTGTCTGCTCTTTATCATGCTGTTCCTTTTGCCTAGAATAGCTTCATAGCTTCTCTCTGTCACTTGCTTTTCTCAAAGCTCCTATCCATGTACTGATCCAAATTTCTGTAGATTTCTCCATCCACAATTCCATGACATCTAACACTTAGTTATTTATCATGTTACTTTGACCTTGGTTGTTTCATGTATGACTTTATTCTAAGTTCCTTGAATACAGGGGCCTTGTCTTCTGGCTTTTCTCCCCCTTTGCTGGGCTCTAAACAATTCTGGATTTCTAAACAGAATTTTAAAATTTGTGTTGTTTACTATAATCATTCTGAATTGAAGTACCCCAGAGAGAAACTGGGAACTATGAGGTTGACTCAAATAAAATTATCAAGATTTGACCAGTTTTGACCTATAACATTAGTGACTTCATATGGTTCAACCTGATAACTTAATGTCCTGATCTCAGATGACTTACTAAAATATCAAATGGACTCTTTCTCAGCTCAGAAAATTAATGTTTTCATTTCAGAAACCAAGAGTAGTTTATTCTCCTTCTCGTATCTCATTCCACGTGCTCTAGAAAGGACATTTCCCATTGTTATTTTAAATGATATCTAAGCTTATTTTCTAAATGGGCTGGTAGAGGAAATATTGGAGGTGATTAATATACTTTAGATTTATTTTTTTTTGAAAGAGGAATTTCTATGATGTAGATGGAGTTATTAACCTGTATACTGGAATGAGACAGATAAGGTCTTCCACTACCTTGGATAACCTTGAGCTACTTATGTGTTTGGTTCTTCATCTGTAAAAAGAGATTAAAAAAAAAAGTACCTGCTTCTGAGAGTCAAGGTGAGGATTAAATGAATTAATCTAAATAAAGCTCTTGGAACACTGCTGGCACACAATAAGCAATCAATGAATGTCAGTTGCTTTTATTTTAATTTTAATAAAGGAAGAGTCCTTGATCTCCTACTGATGTAACCCAATACCACTAAACATAATAATATCTTCCTGTATTATGTGGCAACGAATCATCTTAGTTAATTTTCCCTGAAAATTTTTTTTAGTGAGATTTGAGGCTTCTCAAAACCGGCAAGAATAAATAAGTACATAATTGGCCTCTTCCTAGAGTGTAAATCACTATAAGTTCGTATTGTGCCTCTCACTTCTCCTGTGTAGATATGAGTTCAAAGAAGCAGAGTTAACTGAGACCTCTGCCCCTCACTTGTTTTCAGAAATATCCTAAGCTCTCGGTAGTAGGTAATTTCTCCTTCACATCTCTTGCATCTCCTACAAAAACAAAAGACATAGCTCAGAAAACAAATTATCCAAGCAAAGCCGAAATCTTCTTGGACCATAAAATAACAATAAATTGAAACCATAATACTGAGCAGTGGTATGGATCACCATGAACTGAGAATTCATCTGGTAGAAAAGATTTAACAAGATTCTTGAAAATATATTTAAATTGCCCAGTATTTTTATAAGAACAATGTATTTATACAGGGTTTATTACTGAATGACTCAATGTATTCATGGGATTTAACAAGTTACAATGTTTAAGCCATTTTTCAAATACTCAATTAGGCTGACATCACCTCTGCTGATCCATCTATTTATTAATCCAACAAATATTTATGATAGGATTACTAGAGGCTAAGCACATAGTATTCTTCAGCTTACCCAAATTAGGGCTGCTGCTTCTCTCTGGGTAAGAAAACTTTGTTTCCTCTTTTATTGCAGCGCATCAAAAATCACAAGACATTTAATGGCAGACAGTAGCCCAAAGGATTTTACGATCTTTTTATTTTCTGTTTAAAATTGTGCCAATGTACCCATTATTTGTATCTGTCCCCTCCTTAAGGGAGATGTGCTTTAATTATGTCTGGGACAGGGAACAGCAGAGCTGAGTTCCCTGCCTTGGTAATGGGGATGGAGATGATGGAGTTGCCCCTTAGATTGTCAAACCCTTGTGAGCCCAACTTAGATTGTCAAACCTTTGTGCCAGCAACTGTTTATAGGGAGTGTCCTGACTCCTTTTATTGTACCTTTTTGGCAGAAATTAATGTTTTGTGGTAATCTTCAGTCACAACATTCTTACCTCATCTGGTTCTGGTTTTTCTTGATTCAAACAATCATAATTTTTGAACAAAAGGACTTCTAACAGAGATTTCATATATGTGAGTATTACAGTCTCTTCCCTTATGTAGACTTTCATCCCATCTTTTGGAATGGGCCCAGAAATACACAAATATTGCTTGAGGATAATAGTTAACAGTGTTTTAATTTCATCTCTTCCTGAGACAAGAAAAAATTGTTATATGGCAGTGCCAGGGGTTTTAGGCTCCATAAATGGTACTCTCCAAAAGGTCTTTCATAATTCATACTTACATATATTGGGTGAAAAAATAAAAATCTAAGTCAGCTAGGTTGTAAATGCAGTGGATAACAAGGCAAAATACATGATCTCTGCTTTCAAGGAGTTTAGATTCTGAGAAAAGTAGGCTTGAACGAGTGCACAGAACGGAGGAAAAAGAGCATTTCTGGCAGAGGAGACAGTGTTCAATAAAACCTTAGGCTGAAAAGAGCATGGTGGTTTCTAAGAAATTCAAAGAGGGCCCCTAGGGCTAAAACGTGGAGTGACAAAGGAAAGAGGCCCAAATCCTTCAGCCTCGTGGTGAGCTGTTTCATATGTTTGCACTTTACCCTGAAGGCCAACACAGTCCAGGAAGGTTTTAAACAGAAGAGTGAGCTGTCAGATTTGTTTTCTAAGATTACTCTAGCTGCAGTGTAGAAGTATCAGAGGAGGGCAGAACGGATGTGAGGGAGTCAGTTCATAAGTTTACTGAATTGATCTTTTGTCCCGTTGAGATTTTGTTTGACATTTTGTTTGATTTTTAAAAATTGATTCTTAAGACTTTCCTGTAATTTCTCATCTCTAATCTGTAATAACACTTTCCAAAAGAGTTTCCTTTGATTTTATTCTCCATTCCTACTCATCTTTCAAGGATCATGTGGTAGAGTCCTTCTTTTAGAAAACTTTTCTTGATTTTACCATTCCTATATAATCTTGTGCTATTTGCTATTTTGTACTGTTGTAGCACTTTACTGGTGTGTCTTTTTAGGTACTTACTGTAGATTATAGAAATGGTATAGTGAAGAGATATTTGAAGCTAGACAGAATTAGGTCCTAATTTCTAACTATGTGATTTAGGACATGTCACTTAAACTCATAGAACTTCAGCTTACATATATATATATATATATATA
>NW_007733948.1:80689-86464 GCF_000696425.1 Galeopterus variegatus
TATATATATATATATATATATATATATAATGGAAGAAAAAATACCTCCTCATGATTATGATAACTGAGTGATAGAATTTGCATAGAGAATCTAGCAAAGTTTTTGAAATATAGTGGTTTCTTAATAAAGTGGCTTTTTCTTTCTTCCTCTTCCTCCTTGCCTTTTTAAATTAATTGAGGGAGATCTCTTTCAATTAATTAATTAATCAATCTTTCTGCTGTGCATCAGTTTCAAAGCCTTGCACTCAATAGCAAATAAATAGGTGATTAATTAAATAGAAGTTATGTCATACACTCACTCTTAATGAGGTAAGTTACCTCATGCAGTAGAACACTGTGTAACTTGAATTAGTAAGCGCTCTTCTCTTATTCCATTGAGTAAAATGACTTTGCCCATATAGATTGCTCTCAAAATTTAATTTTTTGTGAGTCTGGAAGAGCACTAGTAATTATGAGCTTGGAATTTCGTCTCTGCCTTGATTTTGTGTTTTTCAGTCAGTGATTCATTGTTCTAGAGGCTGGTCTGATTTTCTTTAATATCCATTCTCTCTAGATTTCAGTGATTCATCCATTTTTTTTGGTTCTTCATGGTTTCTGAGAGGTTACATGTATACTGTAGAGGTGTGCTCCAAAGCATAAGCCCTTGTTTGTGCCACCCCAACCATGATTACTAGTTTTCGTTTTTGTACCCCTAAGCATTGAATATAATTGAATTACAATGTGGGATGAGTAATTCTGTGATAAAGAATGATAACATAATTTTTTTCTGTAAGTGAATTTAGGCAGTTTCCAAGCATGATTTAAGTGAAAGACTGCATGTAACATTACAATCATTGAATGTAATTGTATCATTTTAATTTAAATATAATTAAAACATTTGAATAATTTACAACATTTAAATAATATCTATGACATACATTGAGGGGCATAGATTACATTCCTAGAATAAAATAAATAGTAATGAAAAACAATCCTATAGCATTCTTCAATAATCAGGATAAATAAAATCTCTAGTGTGTGAATTGGCTTAGAATACTGACATTTAAACAATGAAGAAAGATTAGTCCTATAAAGCTTAAAATTGATAACAACTTCCTTCAATTTTCTATAAAACAGTTTGTCAACTTTTATGCCTTCAAAAAAAAAAATCAGGTCTTCTGATAAAACTTTCTATCATTTAATTGTGCATGTAAACAAGTAAAAAAATAATAGAAGCTTCAAAGAAAAGTTTATCTAATTTTTTAAAATTTAGATTCTTTAAAATTTAGATGGAAAATATATATAATTAATATTAGTATTGATTTATAGTTATGTATACTAATTTATATTAATATTGATTTAACACCAAATAGGATGATTTTTTCAAATTTTGACAGAAGACATTGCTTCTTCAGTGTTAATACCTTCATTTAAGAAAGAACAGAGAAATAGAAACTTGGAAAATTGGTGTATCTGTTCATTTCCATGGAAGCCATTATTCTTGATAGAAATCATCAAGGCATATATGAGTTTTAAGCTACCTCTGAATGTTAATGATGCTTAACTAAGTTCCTTGTCTGCAATGATGACCAGGAGCTTTCCTGATAATGGATATGCACTGAGATTATCTACTCTTCAACTTTTCATTCTTAGAAAAAATGTATAACTGAAGATATTCTAGCTATACATCATTTTTTTTTCTCTACCAAATGAAAGACAAAAGTAATGAAAGAAGAAATTTCTTCTATAGTTTGAGCATTCCATGAATTCATAAATGATTGAATGAATTATTGTGCCCCCAAATTATTTTCACATTATGTTTAGCACATGTCAAATAACAATGGCTCAATATAAAACATATATCCAAAATCCTTCTGAGTTGTCATCATTAGATATTTTGACCAAGGAAATGAGAGTAATAAAACAACTTTATTGGCAAACATATCTTATAAAGGCTATAACAAGAATAAAAAAAGCAGTATTCATAAGGATATGTTGCTAAACTTAATTACACCAAAATTAAGACCTTCTATTAATCAACAGACACCAGTAAGAAAGAGAGAAGGAAAGCCACAAAGTGGAAAAAATACAGACAGCCTAGTAGAACAATGAGCAAATATTTGGCTAGGACCTCACCAAATGACTAGTAAACAAATAAAAGGATGATCAGTCTCATTATTCATCATGAAAATGCAAATTAAGGTCATAAGTGATACCACAGCACCTTGAACAGAATGACTAAAATGAAACAGATTGAGAATAACTAGTGTTGGCAGGGGTGGAGGGCAACCATACACTGCTGGTGAGAAGGCAAAAATTGGTACAACTTCTTTGAAAAACTTTTTGACAATATTTGCTAATGTTAAATGTATATATATACACACACACACACACAAACACACACACACACCTGTGACCCAGAAATAATACCACATCCATGTATATATCCAACAGAACACACCCATATGTTCATCAAAAAACAAGTGTATAAATGTTCATAGAAGTGCTGTTCTTAATAGCCCTAATGGAAACAAACCAAATATCCATTGAGTAGAACGGATAAATAGTGGTATATTCATACCATGGAATATTATACAACAATGAGAATAAATGAACTAAAACAGTGTACTAAAACATTGATAAATTTCAAACACAATTTTAGTAAAGAAAAAAAATAATAAGACACAAGAGAGCACATATTTTCTACTTCATTTACATATGGATAAAGCTAATCTTTGATGTTAATATTCAGTATGGTAGTTACCTATGGGGGGATTGTGTCTGGCAGTGGAAAAGAGGGAGTGTTTTGCAGTGCTGGTAATAATGTATTTCTTAATAGTGATAGCAACATAGTTTGTTCAATTTGTGTAAATTTGCCAAACTGTACACTTATAATTTGTGCACATTTTTATGTATATTTTATGCTTCAATAAAAAGTTTACGTACAATAAAATTGATGACAATCAATTTGACAATGTTTAACAAGCTACTGTGGGAGAATTTCCCACTTGTGACAGTGCAGCTATTAACGAATGATGCACAGTTGCAGCTTAGTTGGCATAACCCTTAGCACCAATGCGTGGACAGAGAAAGAGACAAAACAGAGTAAGATGAGTGTTAACTGTTTTTAAACAGACATGAAAAAAAGTGTTGTGTAAATAAAAACTAATAAAAATATTTCCATGAAAATTCTATGCAGATTTTACAGCTATGCTAAGAAGCAATGAGTCTTAAAAAATAAATATTTGAATGAGAAAGAAATTTCATCTTTTGTTTAGAGTTCTAAGGCCTTTCTAAACAACTTTGTAGTTTGAGAATTCTAAAAATTGCTTATAGAAAAGACTTTGGGGTTTCTAATAACCTAAAAATATTTTGGCAATCTCTTAAGAAAAACATAGAAACTCCTTTTATTCTTTTTGTAACAAAAGAAACTTGTTGGTGCTTTAGTCAATAAAAAAATAAAAGAAATAGTAATAGCCATTTTAATCTAAAAATTTATATTTACTTTATACTGGCCAAAGTATACCATCTGCAGAGACTATGAAACATTCAAAATAATGGACATCTTATTTCATATAATTGTCCTACATTTTAATTGTCATTTTCTACCCATCATATGATTTCTGTTCTATACAAATTAATACAAATCTCTAAAGCTCCTCCACTCAATATTATACTCTCCATATGCAAGCTGGCTTAAAATCAATTTGTTTCTTCCAGTAGAGAGCATCAATTTAAGTGTTGTTTCTTAGTAGATTAATTGAAATTTTCTTTAAATTAATACTTCCAAAATATGAAAATCCAAATTTTTTCTCTGGATCTGGAGCCTCAAACTAGTTAATCAGGATACACTCAGTATTTTTGTTCACCACAGTAGCCCCAGAACAGAGTCCCAGAGCATGTTGTGGCCCCTGAATAAATAATCGTTGAGTGGATTACTAACTTTGTAATCCGGCTTCTGCCTCCTTTCTTCCATTTAGCCTATTTTACTACACTCTTGGTGGTAATGTTGATGTCTCTCCACTTACTTCAGCAGTCTTTCATCTCCCTCTTACCATTCTTCTGAAATCCACGGATCATGAAATCCTTTCCTCTCATCCTAAACATATCTGAAAGCTTCAAGGAATAGGTTTAGAATCACTACAAAATAATTGGGACCCACTGTCTAGAATTGATTTTCCACCTCTCTCGCTAACATTTTAAAATAGAAATACAAATTTAGATCTATGTTATCCTATTCAATTTTCATCATCCAGTGTCTACCTGGATATATCCAGCAGTGGGAATCTAACTACTTCATGAGACAGTTTATTCCATTGTGGGTTAGCACCGGTTGCAGACTCTCTTTGGCTTTCTAAGGTAATAGAAATATGGTATATTTATGTATCTCAAGAGACCTATATTCTCTTTCCAAAGCTATATCTTCTTTGGTTTCTTTAACCATTCATTTCGTGACATAATTCCAGACCATTTCCTCTTTTGCACTTTCTCTTTTAAACCAAATCTAGGTCAGTGTCTGTCTCAAAATATCATGCTCAAAATTAAATATAATACCCATATGGGGTCTATCCTATACAGAATATAGTAGTCGGTTCTGTCCTATGACCTGGATTCTAAACTTTTTTTAGTGCAGCTCAACTCGTCATTATCTCAGCACTGTGCTTTGCTATTAACTGACTCTGGTGACTCTGACTGTGGCAGTCCTCTTTTCTGATAGATTCTACCTTTTAAGCCACTCCTTATGTATGTCCTTCACCAGGGAAACTTCTTATTTTAGAATAGCTTAAAAGTGCTCTTCTTCCCCCACTCTCACCTCCTTTCTTTATCTGTTCTTCAGTAACTTTATGAAGGTAGCTGCTTTTACTTTCTGAGATTCTTTTTCTACCCAGCTTTTTTCTAACTCTGCCTATAGGATGGTTCTGTGTGTTCAAGCATTACTAACAATTCTAAGAACAAGTTACAATATCTGTTATTTCCACTCAAAACCATCCTCTCAGCACTAGCATCACTTGTTGTCATAAACATGTAGAATGGTAGACACGCAAGACACTTCCCAATTATCTTATTGGATCATATGATCTTTTAAATACTTTTTTGTACCTAAACTTCTACTTGAACAAATGTTTCAGAATTAAGCAATTGCTTTGTTCTCCAGAAACGCTGTTGTCAATACTGATAAGAAAAATATTTAAGAGGGGCCGGCCCGGTGGCGCACTGCTACAGTACGCCGCTTGGGAGCACGGCGGCGCTCCCGCTGAGGGTTCGGATCCCACATACAGACCGGTTCCCGTTCACTGGCTGAGCGAGGGGCAGGCGCAGCACCGAGGGTTGCGATCCTGTTGCCGGTCCCGGTCTGGTACGGGCACGACACTGAGGGTTGCGGCCCATTGCCGGACACGAAAAAAAACAAAAAGGAAAAAAAAAAAAAAAAGAAAAATATTTAAGAGGGGCCGGCCCGGTGGCGCACTGCTACAGTACGCCGCTTGGGAGCACGGCAGCGCTCCCGCTGAGGGTTCGGATCCCACATACAGACCGGTTCCCGTTCACTGGCTGAGCGAGGGGCAGGCGCAGCACCGAGGGTTGCGATCCCGTTGCCGGTCTCGGTCCGGTACGGGTGCGACACTGGGGGTTGCGGCCCATTGCCGGACACGAAAAAAAACAAAAAGGAAAAAAAAAAAAAAAAGAAAAATATTTAAGAGGGGCCGGCCCGGTGGCGCACTGCTACAGTACGCCGCTTGGGAGCACGGCAGCGCTCCCGCTGAGGGTTCGGATCCCACATACAGACCGGTTCCCGTTC
>NW_007733948.1:87048-99779 GCF_000696425.1 Galeopterus variegatus
CCCATTGCCGGACACGAAAAAAGACAAAAAGGAAAAAAAAAAAAAAAAGAAAAATATTTAAGATATATAATTGTCAATAATAGGAGGAAATATTGTGTAGTGCAGCATTATAATCACAGTAGGAATTCCTCTCGACACATCCTTGCTATGCAGCCTTCCAGCTACTGCTTGAAGAAGAGCAATGTCAGGGAGTTCATTGATTTTTAGGGTGGCTTATTTAATTTTCAAAAGTTTCATGCCATGGGAACCTTCTTCAACATAAGATAAATCTATTACTTTTCCAGTTGTTTTCTATTTAACTTGCTAGTTATGCCTTCTGGTCCAAAATGAATGAATCTTCTTCANTTCATGCCATGGGAACCTTCTTCAACATAAGATAAATCTATTACTTTTCCGGTTGTTTTCTATTTAACTTGCTAGTTATGCCTTCTGGTCCAAAATGAATGAATCTTCTTCATAGGGACAGCCCTAAAAATACTTTAAAATTATTTATTAGATTTCATCATGAGTTTATTCTTGGAGAGGCCGTTTGGCCATATAGTATAAAAATAATAATAATAATGATAGCTAATATTAAGCACTTTGCTAATTGAATTATATGTAATTTCCTTAAGATATCACAGAATCTGATGAATATTTTTTCGCATCATCATCAGCAGAAGAAGCAATTAGTGGTTACAGAAGTTAAATAGTTTTCCAGGGTCAAGCAGTGATGGGACTTGGTTTTAAACCCCACTATATCCTGCAACAGAGCCTAAACCCTCAAATGCTTTGCTGTGCAGTCGACAGTATGGCATGCTTTTCAGATTTCTCACCATTGAATTTGATGTCCTTTAAATGCCTTTGATTTGAGAACAGCCCTCTTTAAATACACTATCCAGAACTGGATGTAATATTCAAGATGTCATGTGACCAGTGCGAAGTAGAATAAAACTTTATTCGTCTCAACTGGACTTGATACATTAAGTAGTGCAACATTGGTTTACAGTAGCTTTTCCATACCCACATTACAAACATAGTTGGATACAATTTGTGGTTATCTTCTATTCAACACAAAACTCTTTTTTAAAAGCAAGATACCACTCTAACATAATTTCTCCTTAGGTAACTTCACAATTGACTTTTTATGTAAATGTAAGATTTACATTGAGCTCTATTAAATTTTATGTTTTGATTTTGGCAATTTTTCTATCTTATCAAGTTGTTTCAAAATCATAATTATCAGCCATTATCTTAATTTTTCTCCTTAAAGAACCTGTGTGTGATTTTACATTTTCATCAGCATGCCCTCTATGCCTGCAACCTAATAATATTGTGTAGGAGTCCAACATTAAGGTCCTTCTTCTGAGTTGTCACTGGCCAACACCACTTAAGTGTATTTGTTCCATATGTCTTCATAAGTTTATTGTGAAGGATGTTATCAATATTGAGGATATTTACTTCATAAACCTTACTGAGTTCATATTAACTATTGCCTACATTATCTCTTTAATTCATCAGTCCCCTAATTATATTAATTCATATTAATGATAGTAATAACATCAACTATTTAAATTAGAATGTAAATTGTAGAAAAGATTTGAAATAAATACATTTTCCAATATTTTCCTTTCTGCACATTGTTAACAAATACTGCAGAGTAGAAGTTCTTCTAGACTTTTCCTAAAGAATATGTACAAGTAGTTTTTATAATAATATATAAAACTTGTAAGTTAATTGTTTTCATTTTATAATTCATTTAAAAATAACCATACAATTTTCCTTGCATTATTAATTTGGTTTTATTTATTTATTTATTTATTTATTTTGTCAGCTGGTTGGTAGGGGATCTGAATCCTTGACCTTAGTGTTGCATCACTACTTTCTAAGCAACTGGGGTAACTAGACAGCCCTATCAATTTGCTTTTAAATTCTATCTTCATACATGGCACATAGTAAATAGAAAGATATTGATCAAAATTTTAAAATGTTATAAATTAAGGATTAGTGGAGCTAGTTATGATGGAAGTACATAGAACTTATGGGAAGTCAGTGGCGAAGTATCCTCAATGCCTGTTGCTATTTGATTTATCCTTTCTAGAGAAAATTTCTTGTTTGTTTTGTGTGATGTATGAATGTACACACACACACACACACACACACACACACATTGCTCAGTTGAAATCTGTCTATGTGAGTAATTTCATGGTAGTGGAGCTGAGTAGTAGCACATTATAGTCACGTATCAGAAGCAAGTCCTGGGAGAACTTGAATTCACTTAAATCTGAGTTATGCACTGATGATTCCTGAGGAGGACATGACCTCCAGATTAGACAATCAAGGCTTCGTTATTTTTATCATATCATATCTGCCAAGAAAAATCGATTACTTCCTTCAAAAACAAATTAAACAACAAACCTTTCCCAAGGAAGTTACACACATTTATTTATGTAAGTTGAGGTTGTCTTTGTGTTCCAAAATACTTATTTTCCTAAGAATACATTGTAAGAAATGAGTCTAAAGAATAACATTTTGATATTTTTAGACAGATAGAAATTTAATATATAACCAATAGTTGATCAAGCACTTGTAATTAAGGTTGGATATATCAATAGGACCACATTTAATATGCCTCTTAATTTATTATACCAAACCAGAAAATGTTAAATTACACATACTGTGAGCATAAATTATATCAATATAATTTTAGAGATCTACATAGTCCAAAAGTGTTATTCCCAACAGCGATTGTTCTTTGCTCTGAATCCATAGCTTTATTGACATAACTATGTATGTACCGTATATACTTCCTCACTCTGAAATAATGTCATATGCCCTTTCTGTCTCACCTGTAAGTTTATTTTATGTCATTGGCCAAAACTCCGTACGTAAAAGGAGCTGACCCATGGTTAAGGAATTTCATTTAATAGAAAAGAAAAGAAAAACAACCCAAATAATTACATTATTAAGCAAAGTTAATTTCTGCAGAAGTACTTAAATAGAAAGCTCTGTGGTTCTGACTTCTGGGGAACTGTAAATCTTGTATTTCTTTATCGTTGATATTTAATTTCTATCTTTTCTTTTAAATGGTGAGGTGGTTGGGAGGAGGAGATTGCACTAGCTCCACATTGAGTATGAATTCAATACTCCCACTGGATTTCCAGAGCTTGGTGTTGCTTCTTTTCAACCAGCCTACACTATATCTTAAGGATCATCAGGAAAGACTTTGTCAATGGCTAGATGGCATGTTGACTTACAGAAATAAGGCTTTAGCTACTAGAAATACACTGTGCCAAGTACAACATTCCTAAATGAATATGAAAGGAGAGATCATTGTTTTTGGTCCACCTAGTCATCCAGAAGAATTGCTGAGTCCTGGCATTCCAGGAGGGCTAACGATGGTGAAGCGAGAAGAGACTCGGGAGACCTCTTGAAAGTATTTTTCCCTATTTTATTAGGCAATAAAGATTTTCCAGGAAACTGTTACTTCCTTACGGTGAGAAATTCTTTAGTATTGCTGACCTAGTATACTGCAAAAATATGTGCTTGGGGCATTATTTGCAAAATATGTCTCATCACCATCATCATTTCAACCCTGACCCCAACCATCACCATCTCTCCTGAGCTACTTGTCACAGTCTCCTGCCTACTCTCTCCGTTCAGTCATTTCTACACATGGAACACAGATGAATTATTTCAAAATGTAAGTCATATCCTGACACTCTTCTCCTGAAAACCCTTAGTGGCACCCCATCTCACTCTAAATAAAAACCAAAATATTCACAATGGCCAGTAAGTGCGTTCAGTCATTTCTACACATGGAACACAGATGAATTATTTCAAAATGTAAGTCATATCCTGACACTCTTCTCCTGAAAATCCTTAGTGGCACCCCATCTCACTCTAAATAAAAACCAAAATATTCACAATGGCCAGTAAGTGCTAATTGGCATTATTGCATCCTCCTATTGTCACACTGCCTTCACTTATGGCTCCCACAACCCTGCCTTTCTTGTTGTGCTTTGAACGTGTGACCCGCTCCCACTCAGGGCCTTCATACACACCATCCCCTCTGTGAGAATGCTTTTACAGCATCTAGCATCCAGATATCCACATAGGTCTGCTCTGCTCCTCACCTCCTTTAGGCCTTTACTAAAATGGTACTTTCTTAGTGAGGCTTTCTTTGACCATGCTCACTAAAATTATAACACTCCCAAACTCTAATAACCCATTGGACTTCTGTGTATTTACTTCCTACATTATTACCAACAGACATTATTATATACTTAACTTGTTTATGTATTATCTCCTCTCACTATCAGAATATAACCTGTAGGATGATGGGATTTTTGTTTGTTATATTCATTCTAACTCTGGAACCTCGAAGAATGTGTGGTCCAGAGAAGATACTCAATAAATATTTGTTGAATAATTAGAATGAATGAATGGTGCTGCAGAGTGTTTCTAACTTCTAAACTCTAACCTCAAGGTCTTACCAATGACCTTAACCTTGAAGTCTTATTAAAGTGTCTGAACTGGCTCCTTCCTTCCTGCTGATGTAATCTGAATAAAATCATAGTCTATAGGCTAAACTTAGTTGGCATTGCATTTTAGTTTTAACTCTGTGCTCTCTGGCAATTACTTTTTTCCTAACATTAAAACCAACCACATTGGGCTGTCTTTAGTGAGCATTATTAATAGTGACTCTGAATGTGAAAGAAATAGATGCACACATTCCAAAGTGAATCAAAGTCACTTTCATGGAAGCCGTTGTAGAGTCCGATGGGATAGGGGCAGAAAAGTTCTAATTATTCAGAACTTCTTAATGTGTTTTCCAACTTGGACATTAGCAAACATGCCAACATCCTCACCATAACAATAAGACAAATATAGAAGATAGAAAGAATATATAGACAGGGAACTTGAATAATATATGTTGCTAGAAGGCAGATGAAAAGAAATACATTTTCATTTCACTGTAAGCATCTGGTAGACCTTTTACGTATACTAAATTAATAGTGATAATTGATTTAGTTGTCTTTTGGATAGATAATAGGCAAATTGGTTCACCATAAAACCTCAACAGAGAAGAGAAATGAAGCAATTTAATTCCTTTTTAATGTATATGTCACACATGCTGTCTGGTATGATTAAAAAAAAAGTTAGGAGTGATTGCAATCTGTCAAAGTCAAGTGATGAAGACTTGAGTGATGACTGAAACAATCCTTATGTAATTTTGTCAGATTTTCATTTCCCCATGAAATACTGCCATGTTTATAGTTAGTCTGAGGAGAAAAAATTGATTTCCCTCAGGTAAGAAAAACAAATGAGAAATACGATGCATATGTTTGTGTGTTTTTAAGTTCAAAAACAGAAAAGTCAAGTGACAGAAAGCAACGTAATATATTTTATATTCCAATTAGTACAGGATTTTCTTACATTAGGATAAAGTCCTTATTTTCATTATGAATAACTATCATTTATCATCAAAAGTTATATTTATATGCTTTCATTAAAAATGTTGAATTTCTAGTCTTCCTATTTTTATTTTTATTTCCTACTCTCTACTCATGATTGATCTCTCTCCATCATGAATTCTAATAATATTGACATGGTCCTCTTAAAAAAAAATCAGGACAGTAAAAATTATCAGCAACCATCCACTGGTGCTCTACCAGGTGACTCAGTACTTTACACATTTGTTCACCTAAAATCTATAATCTTACAAAGTAGATATTTCTATCCCATTTCACAAATGCAAAGCTTGATATTTGGAGATCACAAATCTAGGAAAGAGGTGGGAAAGCTTAGAATTAAGTTAAATCTATGATTCTAAAGCCTATGTATTTTTTCTATACCACAGTAACTTCCTCAAACTATGTATTTTTTGGATAAAAATTATCCCACACATGCATGAGAAGAAAGGGTAGAAGAAAATAATATGCCTTAATCTGCTATGTCAAGCTTGTGTTCAACGTTTTTGTTGTATTATTTCAAAAATCCCTTGTCAAAGCACTGAGAAGTGGGTGTCATTATCCCATTTTACAGATGAAGAAACTGAGTTAGAAAGGGGTTAAGTACAAATAGCTATCAGAGGGTTTAATAGAGATACCCACTCAGATCTTCTGGCTCCAAATAGCATAATACTTACACCATGCTAAAGCTGGGAGAAGTGTGGAATAGCAAATACACCTAAGAAATGAGTATATATCCTTTTCATTGAATTAAGGCTACTTTAGTTCTGACTCAGGGAGAAGTGATCAAATTGAAAATATAAGTGAAATCAGAATCCTCAGTAATTACTTCTCTAATACTTTTCCTATAAACCATGATATAGTCTTTATTAATAATGTAGAAAATGAGAATTTCCCTTGCTTTTTTGACAGTTCTTGAATGTGTCCCCAATTCAAATTATTTACAAATGAAATTTAACAAGAAAAACTTTTCTCTGCTTACTTGCCTTAAGTCAATTAGACTTAGATCCAAATCTTTCTCCAAAATGTGTTAGAGTTGCATTCATGAGGAAGAAGGAAGAAGGAAAGAAATATTAAGTAAGAAGTCTTGATGCATGTTGAAAAGCTCTTCCAGATATGAAAATAACCTTCTTATGATACTTTTATTTTCTTTCAAATAGAAGAAAATGTACCATTAAAGTCAACTACACGGATTCAAAATGGTTGCCATTTTACTTGAGCATTTTCAAAGTGGTTGAGATTCTGTATTACATAACCATGTAATGAGAGACCCTGTGCCTAGAATAATCTTTATGAATGAAAGGGGCAAAGCCAAGGTTACTGTGGGAATTTCTGACTTACATTACATTACCTTGAAAGTTACATTGGAATTTCTGACTTATTTGAGATTAAAATCATATAATTAATATTCTGCAAATACAGCAATCAGGTTGAATTTGCTTGGAAACAGGAGCAAATTAGAACTACCTTCTAAATTTCTCTCTTCTGGACAAAAAACAGTGAAACGGACATGAACCTGGCTTTGTCTGGGTTCCACAGGGACTACACTTGTCTCTTTCCTCACAGTCACTCTCTTTAGCCATGTCATTGACATCCTACTTCATGTCTGGCTCTTAGAACCACTCAAGTTTCAATGCAGAAAGGATGCTTTTCCCTGGGCCACTCACCTAGGTAGTGGCAAATGCCAAGATTATAAGCTAGTCCTTTTGTTTTTCATTCAAGCTGGGATTTTCTTTCATTGCAAAGTCATATCTTTCATGTTAGATATAAAGTAAACTATTGACAGGTAATACATTTGACTATTTTTATTCTGGAAACTGTCTTCTGATGTTTGTGTGCACCTTGCTTACATTTACTCCTCTCTCAAAAAGAGAGTAATTGAGAACCAATTCTCATACATCACTCTGCCCATTGGTCAATTTGCCACTATTCAAAGCCAATAGAGACATCATTAAAAATTCTAGCTTTAAGAATAGCAGTTGTGTGCCAGTACAGCATGCTTTACAAACCAGTTATTCTAAGGTTTACAGGAGAAAGAGATTGACAAGCCTCAAGCATGTTAGAGAATCAACCACAAGACACAAGATTGGAAAATGGTAAAGGGAAGCTGATATTTCCAAAGAAAATTTTGATGTTTCATAGAGGTGACAGAAGGAGAAGTGGCTCAGTAGCTGCTACGATGTGGCACTTTGCTCTCTCCAAGATCTCACTCGATTGCAATCCTGTCACTGTCTAAGGTTTCATAACATATCACAAGGGAAATGTTTAATTCTTCATAATAATTTGCTTCTAGTTACTGCCACCAGTGTGATACATACATTAGGCTTGCTAGTTCAGATTTAGAAACAAGAATGACAGAAAATACTTCATATCTCCATAATGGCCATTTGTTCTCCTTCCTCCAGGACTGCCAACCCTGGAAACCCAGTCCCTTTATTATCACCTGCAATCTCAGTTCCACCCCGTCCTCAGTGATCAATCCTATTTATTAACAAGGTAGCTGGTCGATCTTTCCAATTTATGTGGAGAAATATAAGAGCCACACTTATATTGTTGGACTGTACAATCTCTCTGGTTGGAAATTCTATTTGTGAAACCAAATGAAGATCAGAATAATGTGAGTTGATTGCCACATCACTGTAAAAGTAATTAGATGATTAATTAAAAGCTAATGACAACCTATAAAATTATTATTATTAAGTACTTCTCATGTTTAAAAGAGAAAGTGTATTTAATAGTAAATCAAAGTAGAGCAAATGGGATCAGTGCCCACCAGCGCGTTAATGGAATGTCAGTGAGATCCTCTGTTTAGAGATACAGAGGGCATTAAAGAATAACATCAACTTTTTAAAGATCTTATCTAGAAGATTCTTTTCTGTCTGAAGACAAGCTGACTCTTCAAGGAGAAGACTTGTCTTCACAGGGAAGAAACGTGGAATCAGCCTTGGCTTCCTTCTACCCACAACCTCTAATTGCTGAGTGTCTTATAATCTTTTCTTTCCTATAACCTAGTTCAGGCAGTTGAATTTCAGAAGACAACATTTAGGGGCATTCCTTAATTAAGATATAAATTACAGCTAACCTTAACAGTATTTCACTGGGGTTCTGTATTTTTGCAAGCTTTTTTTAGTTCTCTTTTCATTGTACATTTACTTATAAAGTAATTGTCTTCCATATCCTTTTGGATTTTAATTCTAAGTGCAAATTGAATAATATTTCTATTTATGTCATCTTCCAAAGATATCAAAAAAACTTACAAATATAACCTGATCTGTCTTTTCCTTGTCTCTGATAACCTTGCAGACACATGGCTGCTGACTCCTCCCAGAGCAGAAGACAGAGAGTAAAGGGTCAAATCACATCCCAAATTCATACTATATCCCAAAGGTTAAGGATTCTCAGACATGATTAACCAGAGGTTCTTTTAGGCATTTTAATTTGGGAACAGGGGTGCTTTTTATCATCATATCAGTTTGTTTCAAAATTATTTAGTCACGCACAACATAACGATGTTTTAGTTAATGATAGACTGTGTATACCATGGTAGTTCCATAAGATTATAATGGCTATACTATATAACTCAGTGTTTGGTAGGTTATACAACCTAGGTTTGTGTAAGTACACTCTATGATGTTCACAAAACCCCCCTAATGTATCCCCTTCATTAAGTGACACATGTCTGTACTTAGAAATTCTCTTTCCCTTAAGTTAAATTTTAAAGTTTACTTCTAGATTTCAAGCATGAGAGAATAAGGAAGGCAATTACTTCCTAAGCAAGCAGAAAATGAAAGAAAACTCTTAGCAAAGTTCATAAAACTGAAGGATTTTCCCATAACATTTTTTTTTTAACCATCATTACACTTCCAACCCTCTATTTGTTCCTAATTTCTTATTCTTCTCATTTGTATCCTGGGACGAATATCCAGAGTTAGATGATTTCTACCTCCAGGCAAAGCAAACTCCCCAAATCCCAGGTTAATCACTAGTTTTCCCAAGAGGTAGCTCTTCTGGGATGAGATGATGCTGTGGAACGGGTGAGGAAAGTGAAAATTACTTCATTTACAAAGAGTGAAAAGTTTAGCCATCCACAGGCCAATGGCAAAAGCAGTAAGGCTTTTTCATCTTTTTTGATCCTGAAAATAGTCACATCTTTAATCCTTATTTTATTATTCTGTTTGTAAGAAACATAGATGTTTAGTATAAAATTGCAGGTTCCTTTTCACACTTTCATTCCAGATGCTTTTATTTTAAACTAGGTACTGTTTTTCTATTCCTTCTCCATTTTCATTATAATGAATACAAAATTCCAAACTTGCCTCATTCCTAGACATAACCCATATTACAGGCCCAATATTGCAAGATCGATCATGTCATCTTTAGACATGAAGGAAAGAAAATTATTCTTATTATACCATCATTAGTTACATATTTGGCAATTAAAATTTTACCATAGGAAAGGTAATTATTATGATCGAAAAATTCATATTCGCATCATACTCTTTGAAGCTATTTATAATTCCTCTTTGCTCATGTTAGAGAAATTTCAGGTATTTTTGAATGGATGACACAGATTGTTTTCCTTTAGCCCTTTACCATTGCTATCTGGAGAGGATAATGTCTCACAAAAAGTCAAGTAGGTGGTTGTTATAGCTGAATGATTCTCATCTGTCAGCCCATGAGCAAGAATGGAGTTGAATTTAAACTTAGCTTCCAAGGTCAGAGATAGATTAGATAAGTGGGAAACAGCCACTCCTCCCATATCCTGTTCATGGAATGTAGGAAATGACTAAAATAGGGACAAGAGGAAATTTACTGCTCAAACATATCAAGGATTAAGTTCTGCAGTACTTTAAAAAAAAAAAAAAAAAGAGTCCCAAACCCTATTGTAAAAAAGAACTATATTTTCAAAGGTGGATTAAGTGATTCTGGAATTTCTGAAAAAATAGCTTTTTCCCAATTTATATTTGTTGTTAAGTAAACACAGAATTGTATTTGTTGAATGGAAACCTGTTATTTTGTTTTCTCAGAGTAAGTAGAATTATTAAAATGCTGCTGACTCATTCCCCTGGCTGCTGGATAATACACTGTTTGCAGTCGATAAAAATATGCCTCTCCTAAACACTAACTCCAAAATTTTGTCAAAGATCTGTGTTGTTTAGAGTGTAAACTGAGAATGCACAGATGTGCATCTGTGTTGGGTTTTGCATATCCAGCATGTCATACAGCACTAAACAAGTATGTCTGATATATTTTTTAAAAAATAATGGTAGAGAACAAATAAGGGAGAATATAGAAAAATAATTTCTAAATGTATAAACATATGAGCTTGAAGCTCTTCTTGCACATTCATAAGTCCACAGGTCTCTTATGGGCACCTAAATCCCATCAATGTCAAAGAAAAGGCACATATGTCTAGGCCACATGCGAAATGGAAGGACTGGCTTCCTTGTTGGCTTCCTTGTTACTGACATGCTGTTCTTCTGATCAGGGACTTGTCTTTGTGTTTGCCTCAAGAGCCACAGCGGTGGCAGTGGTTGTTCCTCCAGAACCTTGGACTGATCTATAAATAATCTTTCTACAGCTACAGAGGGAGAATTTGGGCATCTTCCTATTTACAAAAAGACCAAGTACTGATTTTTGTCATTTTTAAGATTCTTTATATTCCCCCTCCTCCCACATTGTCATTGCTGCTCTTTTGTTTTTTGTATCAACCCCATTCCATCCAGTATTTTTATTTGCAGCACAAACTAGTGCATGAAGCAAGAGGTGATAAGATAATGATTGATAAGTCATAATAAATGAAAAAAGTCAGGTTTTTTCTTATTTATTTATTTTTAGAAATGTAGAAAAATGAATGGAAAAGTCCATTCTGGATGGTGGCAATAAAGTAAGGACACTGGATTTTTCTGTAGATTCTTCAATATTATCACTGTGGTTTTGACACATAAACAGGGTAAGGAGATGTCATTTAATGTATTGTAAGCAAGAGCAGTCACAGTCATATCAAAGTAATTCATGAAATGAAAACAAGTTTTACGAGGACCCTTACCTGACTGTCATGTCGCACTCACAGTTTACGACAGGCGAGTCTGGAGATTGAAGTCATTCTCCTTAAGTGTATCATTTCCACAGGGGTGAACAGATAAGAGATTTGCAGACAAGTGTATTTTCTTTACTTATATACAAGAATGCTGTTGAAGGAGGAAATTGAGGAATACATTTACCTTTAGCTGCAAATCCAGTACAATACTCTAATCTTACTATAGAGTTCTGGACTCGCCCAAACTGCCCACTACTACTGCCTGGGTTAAGAGGGTTAGCGGGGACCACAGAAAATCCTGGAATTGTTGACGGTCTCTCACATCGATGGATGAAGCCATCTAAAAATCTCTTTTCAGCAGGTGTAGAATTCAAAATTATACTACACTGGAGGTCAGACTTTACCACTGGTCTCTACTGTCCCTCCTTGCCCCACCCTCTCTCTCTGTTTTCTATGAATTTTTCTGAACTAGGCAGTATTTTTCTGATTTGGTTCTATTGGTTAGGAGAGGTAGGGGGCATATAACTTATTTGAATAATTTTTTGAAGCTACTAAGAAAACTTGGCAGAAACTAAGAGGGTCCATTGAGGCTCTGCAAATCAAAAATGTACTCACATTATGCATCTACAGGAAAAGAAATAGAAATATCAATAATTACATTAAAAGTGTTCCACCTCACTTATAATAAGACAAAAATTAAAACACTGTGATACAAATTCTCACCATTCAGACATGAAAAGATTAAATATGCAACATTACCCAATATTGGAATAGACAGGGAAATGTACATAGGCACATTTCCTCTGGATAACCATTTGGCACCATCTGTCAAAACTTAAAGAGTACATAGTCTTGGATCCAAAAGTTCCATTTCCTCCACACCCACCGAGCCCGACGCTCCCGCTCCCTGCCCAGCCCGCTGGTCGTGTTAAATTAGATTCCAAGATTGCGACGGGTCTGGAGCGGCCGTGCCAGGAGACAGCGTGATCCTGAGAAGTGTGCGCTGTGATACCAGAGTACTAATTGCATTTCCAAGAGCAACAAAAAACGAATAATTCTTTCAACAACGATCCTACAATGACAAACAAGCAACAACAGGTTCGAGGTTTTAGGGCCGACACAAAAGAAGACTCCTGAGAGCGCCCAAGCCCTGCTGCGGGTACGAGCGAGCAGCCCAGACAACAAAGGCCAAGTAAGCCAGCAGAGACGGCACAGAAACGGAGCGGAACGCGCCAGAC
>NW_007733948.1:100749-101814 GCF_000696425.1 Galeopterus variegatus
GCAGCAGGTTCGAGGTTTTGGGGCCGACACAGAAGAGGACTCCTGAGAGCACCCAAGCCCGGCTGTGGGAACGAATGGGCAGCCCAGACAACAAAGGCCAAGAAAGCCAGCAGAAACGGCACAGAAACAGAGTGAAACGCGCCGGACCTCTGCGAGCTCTGTGAGTCACCCCCAGTTCAGCCCCACTTGCGGGGCGAAGCCCGACTGCTCCCCGCCCTCCTGGCTCCCGCCTACCACACCGGGCTGGGCGCCCACAACAGAGCTGCCTCCATTTTCTCGGGTGGGGGCGGAGACGGCCAGCTTAGTGAGGGCAGGCCAGCCATCTCTGCTTGGCGCGGCGCCTCACTGAGACGTGCCATTTGCTTACCTCGACGCGGGGCACACTGGGGCCTGTGGTCTGGCCTACAATCCCACTCTCCCCGCAGATCTTGGACGGGGCTGGTGGCATGGGGAGCCCCCGGCCAGCGTCGGGAGGGCAGGGAAGAGGAGCCTGCCCAGATCGTCTCTCCTAAACTCCCTGTATCTGGGAGGCAGATTCCATCTCTGGGGGCCTCAGTTTGGAAGAACCCCTAACTGATTTCTGGGGGGGAGAGGGGAGCCTGGAGAGCTCCCGCGCTACATTGAAGCTACTAGTGAGCTCTCCTGGAGGGCCGATCCATGCTGGGGGGAGTCAAAGAGGAACTGTGTGCTGAGGGACCCTCCCCCGAAGAGTTCACTCCCGGCAGTGGGAGAGACTGGACACCTGCTGGGCAGGGCGGGGCAGGGCACAACTTTGATGACTCAACTGAAAGACAAGGTTTGTAGAAGACACGCCTCAGCCCTGTCCTGAGCACACAGAGTGGGGAGGGGCCCGGCAAAAGGAGGCGGAGTCTCAGAAATAAATAAAGAAAGAAAGAACAATTATACACCTTGTGGGAACCCTTTGCAAGGCTCAATAGCCCCATCTAGTGTACACAGAGTGTGAAAGCGCCCAGATAGCGAGGTGCAGAACACACACACCTTACGGGACTTGAATCAGAGGTCCAAGATCTGAGTGAAAATCCCTGCCAAATGAACAAACACCCA
>NW_007733949.1:0-5152 GCF_000696425.1 Galeopterus variegatus
TGCTGGGAATATATCCAAAGGAATGGAAATCATCAAGTTGAAGGTATACCTGTACCCCAATCTTCATTGCAACATTCTTTACAATAGCCAAGAGTTGGAATCAGCCCAAATGTCCATCATCAGATGAGTGGATACAGAAAATGTGGTATATATACACAATGGAATATTACTCAGCTATAAAAACGAATGAAATACTTGAGAGAATAATATTGAGTGAAACGAGTCAGGCAGAGAAAAAGAAATTCCACATGTTCTCACTCATTGGTGGGAGCCAAACAATAAACAAATTAATTCACCCACATACACACACACACAAAAAAAACCGGGTGTGGGGGGGAAGAAGATATAACAAATATACTTTTTTGAAGTTGTTACAACAAGCAAAAGGAAAGGACATTCTTGGGGGGGGAGGGGAGAGGGGGAGGAGGGAGGGAGGTGTCTGTGATGGGCCATAATAATCATATACATTGTATATTGACAAAATAAAAATTTAACGAAAAAAAAATCAATTGATCAGAAATGTGTGGGCTTTCTATCCTGTTCCATTGGTTGATGTGCCTGTTGTTATGCCAGTACCACGCTGTTTTGATTATAAACGCTTTCTAATATATTTTGAAATCAGGGAGTGTGATGCCTCCAGCTGTGTTCTTTTTGATTAAGATTGCTTTGGCTATTCAGTTAACCAAATACACTTGGTTTTTAGGGATATACAGAAGAGAGTGATTCTCAACCAAAGAGGATGAAGATAACAGGGCCTGATGGGGACTTAAATTAGTAAAAGGTTTAGAAACACCAATTCAAGTTCAACCCCTTCATAATATAAATAAAAAACCTAAGATCTGTTAGACCTGTAAGATCTTTGAGGAAAGAAACTGAGTTTTGTCTACCAAAATGCATTGTATAGTAACCAATCAAAATAAAAACTTGTATGAACGAGAAGTTAAAGAGTTTACCGAAGGTCAAAAAAAAAAACTAGTTAGTGTCAGAATTAAGCTAATGACATATATCTCACTTGGAGATCTTATCCTACCTCACTTTTACGAAATGGTCCCATTCCCACTAGGCTAAAGGCCCAGAAAAAGATTGGTGAAGGTTGCTCCTCAGGCAGCACACTCTTTACTGGAAGGTTGCGTGTAGGAGTATTAATACAGAGTGTTCTTATGATCTTGGAAGAGAGCAGGGAGTTCCGAAGCTAAGATGATCCTTCAGAGTTATGCTGAGTTGGGTCAAAGAGATTGAGTCTATAGACATACATGACAATCAGTCATTGGATCTGGGCAAACCCAGGAAGAGGTATGACCTTGGGTGAGCTGGCTCCATTCAACCTAGGCAATCCAAGTGGAGGCTATGTGTTGTAAAGAATAATTATATTACTTAAAAATGGGTGGTTTGTTTAATGAAGCCAAAAGTCGGAGTGGAGACGGGGGACAGAGTTGTTTTTCCTTTTTCATTCTATGATCTCAGAGCACCAACTATCCTAGCAGGAAAAGACAAGGCAGAGCATAGTCAGCTGCCTGCCTCCAAAACCCAGTGCCTGTTTTATGAAGTGCTAGCTCTGTATTGGGACAGAGCGACATACGCAAGGGAGCCTTGAAGAGGAGGAAAACCGGCAGGTCGGTCTATATAACCCCAAAGGGGTTTTTTTAATTAAAAAAAAAAAAAACGGAACTCTGTAAATATTGAATTCCAAGGTTTACACTGAAAGTTTTGAGACTGGACTCAGAGAGAGGTGAAATACTAGTGGTTGGGAATGAGGTCAAGGCTGGCTGAAGTAGACCACAATCCTCGGTGAAAATATATAGCTCCCACAGTTAGTTCAGTAGTGTACCAAAATATTTGCCATTTAAAGGCTTAAAATATACCTCATGAAATAAGACATGAACGCAAACAGTATCATACAAGTTTCGTTGCTATTATCCTGTTGCTGTTGCTGTAGGGAAGGTAAGAGGCTACGCATCCTCTTCGGATGCAAGTTGTTTGCAGTCCCGCTCCAGTTACCGTTTTTGTGGGCGTAGAGAGGAACTGCAGTGCGGTTAGCTCTCCTAAAGTAACAACGACAGCCCTGCCCTCTACCCGTCACCTTAAACCCAACCCCCAACAGGCGCAGAGCCTCCGCGAACAACTTAGAGCCAAGTGCTGCGCAAGCGCAAGAGTTCTCATTAACCACGCCCTCTCCGGGCTGCTCGTGGAATTACTGTCGTCTTTACCCTTAACAGCTTTGGTTGTCGGACTCTTGGTCAGGTTCATTTTTCCCCCTCTGTTGTTGAAAGTCACTTTGCCTAAAGTAGGAGTTGCTGTTTGAGGGTAAATGTTGCTCCTCCCACTAAGTTACCACTTTGCTCTTCGAGGCGGGACGCGTCATTACGCCAGCCAGTCCTGACAGGTGTAAAAAATAAATTGCCATATTGTAGAGAATATTTAAAATACGCCAACTTAGTCACATTATAAAATTACTTAAATGTAAAATGCTTCCCTGTTTCACACTATATCTTTGATAAGACACAGAAGACGTTTTACTTTCCCATGCCAGTGAGGTAGCATTTTTATCTATTAACGAGGACCTGTAGTAAGACGCAGCGCATGCGCGAGCCTTCCGGCAGCTCTAAGGCGCGTGAGAGGCCCGAGTTCCGACCTGCCTTGCGCTCTCCAGCTAAAGTGGGAGAAGGCTCGGTCTGCGGCCGCCATGGGGAAGGTGAATGTGGCCAAGTTGCGTTACCTGACCCGGGATGACTTCAGAGTCTTGACCGCGGTAGGAAGCCCGCTGTTTCCTTCTCCCTTGCCCATCCCCACCGCGCGTCTTTTTCCTGTTTCTCGAAGTTTGCTGCGGTTTGAGCGGGCGCGCTGTGGGCCCTGGGACGTGGCGGAGGCTGGGAATGTGAGAAAGAGCACCAATGAGTCGGTCTTTTAAAAACCTTTTGTTTGGGAGTTTATCTTCCCCCAGACAGAGCAAAGGTTCCCTCTTCTGATCTTTTCGTTCCTTTCTGCTCCCCTTTTCCTTGTGCTCAAGAGACACACTCGCATCTGTGGCCTGGGAAACTTCTCCGACCGTGGGCTTCCGACCAGCTGAGAAGGTTTAAGGTCCCTCCTGAAGAGCGTTATGGGTATCATTGAGTTCCCCACTTGCAGACTCAGTCGCATAGCGTTCCTTCTGAATCATTCTACCAACAAATATTCGAGTTTTAGTAGCAACAAATGTTTGTTTAGGTTTTAGGGGTTCAACGGGGTACAAAATAGACGAGGGAAAGGAGACAAGTCATTATTAAGTAAACTATTAAATAATATTAGGTAATAAGTGTTGTGAAGATAACGGAATGTTATGAAGATGATAAAGGATAACGGAATAGAAAGTATGTACATCTGGGGGGTGGGGCGCAAGTGCTGTCTCTGAATTGTGTAGTCAGTGATTGCCTGGATGCAAGAATCTTGTCTGTTTACTGTTGTAACCAAAGTCTACAAGGTCTTTCTTTTAAAAAAAAAAGTTCCAGATCGTGTTCTGTAGAGCCTTGCGGGCGTGCTGTCTCTGAATTGTGTAGTCAGTGATTGCCTGGATGCAAGAATCTTGTCTGTTTACTGTTGTAACCAAAATCTACAAGGTCTTTCTTTTAAAAAAAAAAGTTCCAGATCGTGTTCTGTAGAGCCTTGCGGGCTTAGTAAAGAGGGTGGGGGAAACCACTGAATGTTTTTGAACAAGGGAGTCACACAAGTTTATTTATGGCCTTAGTCTTATAGCACAGAGATCAGTACATAGATCTAGTCATTTGCAGAATAAAGCAATGCATTTATTCAAGAGCCATTATCTTTTGATAAGGAGTGAGCCCCATGATAAGGACTACCTGTATTATGTAATTATGTGATAGGACGTTAGTCACACCGATTTTTATATTATTTTAATTCTTCATGTTTTGGATTTTTGAAATTAGTCTTAAACAGGTAACACCTAAGGACTAAACTATTAAGTGCGAAATCAGTATGAAATTAGGAAAACACTTTTCTTTCTGTCTCCTGTAGATCCTTCAATTCAGCTGGACTTTCTCTAAATACCTACTGTCACCTCTGAAAGATACTTTCCTTGTCTGCTTCCTCGGTACATTCACTCATTCCTTAATGCCTCTGACAGAAATAAGAGAGTCAAGAGGAAGAGTGTTGGAGGCTGGGGGAGGCAGGGACAAGGCATGGAAAATGAGTTAAGTTTAAAATGTGATGTTTTGGTGGGATATCAAAATGACCCCTGATTTATCTTCTGAAACTTCAGCTCTGCAATATTTAAGTTCTTTCTGACACTCACCAAGGAATGACTTATTCATTAAATATAATATTCCAGTCTCAGTTAAATATCAGTGTTGGTACCTTTCCTTGACTCTCTTCCATGTAATGTCTTTGGCTCTTCCCATGCCAGCAATCGTTTGACTAACTGCTCTTACCTTTCAATACGAATTTCCCCTAAAATTCTTTCCCCCACCCTTCATTTTTCTTCCATTGTCTCTTCTTGTTGACTGTATCCACTTCACAGCTTTATCTCTCACCCCTGTCAAACACTTGACAATTTTTTCCCTGTAAGTATGACTTTATTACTAAGTACAGATCCCTTTCCAGTTTTCCTTTAAACATCTTCATTTGACAATATGTGCTCAAACCAAATATATCAATTTTGTCTATTCCATTTCTCCTTTCTCAAACTCCACCAAAAATAAAAAGTAATATATTTTAAAAACTTGTTTTTGTCTAAGTATGACTTTATTACTAAGTACAGATCCCTTTCCAGTTTTCCTTTAAACATCTTCATTTGACAGTATGTGCTCAAACCAAATATATCAATTTTGTCTATTCCCTTTCTCCTTTCTCAAACTCCACCAAAAATAAAAAGTAATATATTTTAAAAACTTGTTTTTGTTTAAATTAATTTTATTTTACTTCTCAAAATACATTGTACTTGATTTTCATGCCCCCTTACCCGTTCCTCTCCCCCCGTCCCCCACATTGTATCTGTGCATTTGGCTTAAATAGTTCAAGGAATTTCTGTGGTTATTCTGTCTTCTTCCCCCCCCCCTTTATTTGTTTGTGTGTTTATTTATTTTTAGCTCCCACAGATAAGTGAGAACATGTGGTATTTCTCTTTCTGTGCATGACTTGTTTCACTTAATATAATTTTCTC